>NC_068359.1:68031539-68149039 GCF_020536995.1 Dreissena polymorpha
ACTCGTCCTTACTCGAGACAGTACAATGCGTAAATTAAACTATGTATATTAAAAAAGAACGATAATAAGAAAATGGTCATAACATGGTAAAGTAGATACATTTTCGTATAATATATGAATATATAGAGTAATTTTCCTTTCGTATAATTAAAGGGGCCTTTTCAGGTGTTAGTAAATTGACAAAATTAAAATAATTGTTTCAGATTCTCATATTTTCGTTGTAGTTATGATCTTTGTGAGGAAACAGGTATACTGAACATTTATCTTGCTCTAAAACATCGGTTACATGCATCTTTAGACGAAAATTAAAATTAAAATAAAACCTGCAAATTATAAAGCGTTGCAACGCGAAACTGTTTAATAATTTTGAGAGTTTTCTTTTTTTTGTCGTTATCTGTTTTGACACTACAAGAATTGCTTATATAAAGTATAAAATACAACAGTTATAGTTTGAGCTCGGATGGCCGAATGGTCTAAGCGATAGACCTTTACTCCAAAGGGTCAGTGGTTCGAGCCCAGTTGTAGGTTACTTTTTTCTTTCGTAAATTGTATTCTGGTTTTTACTAGAGCTTTTAAGATCCAATGTTTACATTTATCAATATAAAGCATTTAATGGCAACGTTTAATACATGCTAAAATCTGTTTATGAAGTAGCGAATACCAACCTCAGATATTGCGCTGACCAGTGAAGCATTAAAGGGGCCTTTTCACAGATTTTGGCATGTTTGAAGTTTGCCATTAAATGCTATATATTGATAAAAGTTAACATTCAATTTTTAAAGCTCCAGTAAAAATCAAAAATAAAATTTAAAAAGGGAAAAAAGTAGGCTGCAGCAGGGCTCGAACCAGTGACCCCCGGCATCCTGAAGTAAAAACGCATTAGCCAACTGAGCTATTCTGCCAAGCATACATAGGATCCGTATTTTATACATTATATAAGCAGTATTCGTAGTTTCACAAATTTAAACTACAAGAACAGAACTCTCCAAATTATTCAATCGTTTCGCGTTGCAACGCTTAATTTTTTTTTAGGTTTTTATATCGTCAAAAGATGCATATAATGGCTATATTAGACCATGGCAAATGCTCGGTAATACTGTTTACTCACAAATATCATAACTAAACCGAAAATTTGCGAATCTGAAACAACTTTTTTTAATTTTGTCAATTTACCAAACCGTGAAAAGATCCCTTTAACGTCCTCATATAGAATGAATGCTGAGCTGATTTGTTACGCTTTTTGACGATCTATATAAACATTCGATTTCGTAAAAAAACAACAAATACTTATTTAAAAACGTATAAAGTTGCGCTGGAATGCTAAGAAGGACACGTAATTAATTAAGTCATTAATTAAATATGAATGCTCAGCTCATTTGTCGCACTCCGGGACTTTGCTTGATCAACATTCGCTCTCGTTAAAAACGAATACTGTCTTAGAATGTTGCGAACAAGTGTTGAGCTAGATTAGCATTGACTTCAGTCATAAAGAATAAATGCTGAGCAGATGCTGATTGTTCACTGTTAAGCAAACTCTACTCACCATTGCCTACCGAATCTCGCGAAATATTGTAAAAAATATTTTAAAATGATGGCTGAGACATTAAATGCGAACGTGCAGTAATACAATGGACTTAGTGCATGTAAGACACATTTTAGATACTATTTTTGTCACTTTCGCATTGCTATGCATGTGTTTATTGAGTATATATTGTAGGTTTGTTTATTTATAACGATGCATTTGACTTGTTAAGGTTATATGAATAAATTGTATGCACGGTTCTGTTCATGCGTATTCCGCTTTGCGTCTCCAGACACTGCTATTGCATATTGCTTTACTGAAGCCTTCTTAAGTTCGACTTGGTTAATATTGGATAATCGATATACATTGTTGATTGAAAATGAAGAACGTCATTTTGTTCATACGTTGCACATCTTACTACATGACGTATGCGTGTATATTGCATGTCTCAAGTGTCGAGCGTGGGATTATGTAGCATAGTGTCTGCACTAAAAGATTATATACTCTGAAATAGTACAATTCAAACTAAATTGTCGTGAGACCAAAGCTAACATTAAAGTTTGTAAAGATTATTTCATGAGTTTTTGTTTGAAAACGTTTCTTAAAAGATTAATTGCAGTTTGTTTAGCTAGCTGTTTACGTAATTTATACATTTTGATTTAATAATTTGTTAAAAAAATTAACACTAGCCCTATCAAATTCAGGCTTTCAGATTATCAATTCACCCACAACAATACCAACAGGTTTGGCTTTCAGATTATCAATTCACCCATAACAATACCAACAGTTTGGCTTTCAGATTATCAATTCACCCATAACAATACCAACAAGTTTTCAAGCTTCTTTTAAATTAATGGTTAAAAACAACATCATTTGAATGATAAATAAAAATATTATAACGAAAAATAAACTTTTCTGAAAAAAAAATCACTATCAAATATATATAATACAAGGTATCCAAGTCAAAATCAACTGAAAACAGGGTGCATCGCTTTGAACACCCATTTCTACATTAATTGTGCAGCGATTTTCAAGATCTTGGTCTTATTCAACGCAGAAATGATTTTCCTTTCTGGAAAGGTATATGTATTGCAATATTGTTTACAAATGCTCTGTCAACTTTAAAGAAATAACACGATACACAACTCGCATTACCCACTTGACACCGATCTGACATAATCTCAGACTGAAATCTTCACGGAGTAAAGGGCATTTTCCCTGCAAAGTTCACATACCTCGATACCATAATTAAATAAAAAGTATGAAAAACATTCTTACCGTGCTTGCCGTTGCATTATGCATCCAAACTAACTGTCCAGCGCCGTTTGAAACCTTTGTTTACATACATTTTAACTAACCGACATTTTAAACACACGAGTGATTTTATAAGTCCAATGCGAAGGTGTGTCTTTACAATTTAAGATTTCATTCATTGCTTCTGTCTGATCGGTGTCAAGGAGGTTACGCGAGTTGTGTATCGTATTATTTCTTAACAGTTGACCCAGCATTTGTAGAAAAATAACAAAATATATACATTTCTAGAAAGGAAATTCATTTCTGCGTTAAGACCAAGATCGTGAAAATCGCTGCACAATTGATGAAGTTATGGCTGTTTAAACCGATGCACCCCGTTTTCGGGTGATTTTGAGTTGGATACCTTGTTATATATATATTTGATAGTGAATTGTTTTTCCAGAAAAATTGATTTTTCGTTATAATATGATTATTTATCATTCAAAATGATGTTTTCACTAATTAATATAATAGCCACACGCTAACCAAATAAACCACTGTGGAATAAATTTTCCTCTATTTCGGCAGTGCTGAAATATAGCTGTCACGCGCGGCGGGGAATGGTCATATTACTCGGAATCAACTATAAAGTAATCATTTTTAGTAAAATCGAATCAGATTCAACAAAAAAACACAATTTGATACCAAAATGTTATATATTTTTAACAAATAATGCAACTCAAAAAGCATTAAAAAAAATTATTTACAAATATTAAGTGCGCGTACTCGCGACGTCATTATTAACACGTCATACGACACAATGCATGTTCTTTCACGCTAAAGCTGCATTTGTTTAGTGTGTTTTTTTCATTATTTCTTAAAAATCGGGGACGTAGAGGTATAGTAAACAGAAAAACAGATTAGTTACTGATCTTTTTGTATTGTATTAGGCTCGGCACGATTAAAATTATGAAACAATGTTTGCTTAAAATAACTTTAGGATCTTCCGAGTAGTTCGATTTTCCTATTCTATTTAAAAAAAAAAAATTTACGACTAAGAAAATTTATGGGATAAATCGAATACTAGGTCGGTGCCGAATAAAACAAAGTTTATTTTGCTCGGCACGAAAATCTGAACCGCTCGCCAAGGCTCGTGGTTCAGATTTTCTAAGCCTCGCAAAATAAACTTTGCTTTATGCGGCACCGACCTAGTATTCTCTATAAGTTAGTTATTTGATTAATGCATGACGTTGTTTTGTTTCTGATTTTTTTAAAAACTCTACAGCAAGTTTAAAGTATAGCAGACAATGATGACTCGATTTATTTAACAGTTTGAATCATGAGTTCGTTGATCATGCTCTGACGACATCAAGCAAATTAATTGTCCCCAACAAATAATGGTTTTCTTCCGTTGACACTTTAGAAAACAGAGCACTACATTTGCGGTTTCTTTACATATTTTAAGTATTTTTTGTTTGGCATCGTGTTTCAAATTAACGTGTTTATACATATTTAAACAGGTTTTCTGTCTGTATTTTTAAATGTACGAGGTCTGTAAGCTGTCCGAGGTCTGAATTATATGTGGATCATGACTGTGATAAATTACTTCCATATTATTTGGCCAAAGGCCAGCGGGGCTAATGTCATGGTCCTGTGTCCGTCGTGCGTGCTGCGTTAACTTTTCCTTTAAACATCTTTTCCTAAACGACTGGTCCAATTCTGATACAATTTCTCAGAAATGTTCCTGGGGTGCACCTCTTTCAAATTTGTTCAAATTATGCCCCCCCCGGGGTCAAATTTGACCCTGCCCCGGGGGTCACAAAATTGAAAATTTGCTTATATAAGGCCTATTTTGTGAAAACTTTAAAAATCTTCTCGCCCATAACCATTGGGCATAGGGCTATCCGATTTGGTATATAGAGACATCTAATAGTCCTCTACCAAATTGGTTCAAATTATGCCCCTGACGTCAAATTTGACCCTGCCCCGGGCGTCACAGAATTGAACATATGCTTATGTAGGGACTATTTTGTGAAAAATTTACAAATCTACTCCTCCATAACCATTAGGCCTAGGGCTACCAAATTTGGTATGTAGTGGCATCTTATAGTCCTCTAGCAAGTTTGTTCAAATTATGCCCCTGGGGTCAAGTTTGATCCTGCCCTGAGGGTCACAAAATTGAACATATGCTTATATAAGGCCTTTTTGTGAATACTTTAAAAATCTTCTTGTTCATAACCGTATGACATAGGGCTACCAAATTTCGTATTTAGTGGCATGTAATAGTTCTCTTCTTAGTTTGTTCAAATTATGCCCCTGGGGTCAAATTTGAAACTGCCCCGGGCGTCACAAAATTGAAAATATGCTTAAAAAGTGCTTATTTTGTGAAAATTTTAAAAACCTTCTTGTCCATATCCATTGGGCCTAAGGCTGTCAAATTTGGTATGTAGTGACATCTTATAGTCCTCTACCAAGTTTGTTCAAGTAATGCCCCTGGGATCAAGTTTGACACTGCCCCGAGGGTCACAAAATTAAACATATGCTTATATAAGTCCTATTTTGTGAAAAAAATAAAAATCTCCTTGTCCATAACTGTATGGCATAGGGCTACCAAATTTGGTATGTAGTGACATGTAATAGTTCTCTTTCTTAGTTTGTTCAAATGATGCCCCTGGGGTCAAATTTGAATCTGCCCCGGGGGTCACATAACTGAATATATGCTTATAAAGGGCTTATTTTGTGAAAACTTAAAAATCTCTTGTCCATAACCATTAGGCCTTGTGCTACAAAATGTGGTATGTAGTGACATCTTATAGTCCTCTACTAAGTTTGTTCAAATTAATCCTCTGGGGTCAAGTTTGACCCTGCCCCGAGGGTCACAATATTGAACATATTCTTATATAAGGCCTTTTGTGGGAAAACTTAAAAAATCTGCTTGTCCATAGCCATATGACATAGGGCTACCAAATTTGGTATGTAGTGACATTTAATAGTTCTCTTCTTAGTTTGTTCAATTTATAGATCGGTATCATGGTGCAAACACAATTAACAAACATGATGCATTCATAAAATAATACATAAAAATACAAATATGAGTATTAACCATGTCATGCAACACAGTACCAAGGATAGCACAAAAAAGAGAGCGAACTCTTATTTCCATTGTGGTCCGTGTGGATGGTGGCATGACAAATAGAGACATAAATTGTTGCTTGATAATATATCAAGGATTTAAACTGAGCATTAATAATATTTGAATTGGTGGACATGATTGTAGGAATATCACAGTTAAAAATGAGCCCATACAATATGAAGTTAATAAATGACTTAAGTAATTAAAATATTTATATCAAATAAAAATTTATCACAGATAATTACATTAACATCACAAACTGACTAGTGAAATGTAATTAAAAAGCGGAATGTATTTTAAAAAAATTACACATGATACCGATTACTAAAAGGTGTTTTTTTACGGCAACCTTGAACCTATGGGACTCAGATATACTATTAATAGAAGGAGGTTACCCATTCCATAGTTTACAACCCACAAATGCAAAGGATTTGATACAGAAATCTTTAACCTCCGGAATAGTGAAAGAACCTTTTTCACGGAACCTTGTTTTGTGACCATGTGCTTCCTTGACCGGAATGAAATGCTCACCCATATAAACCGGGCTGTACCAGCAACACTCTGAAATACTTGAGTCAGAATAATCTGATCGACATGTTTGGATACTGGGAGCCAATTTAATAATTTAAATTGCTCATGACCAATGTGTGACCGTGGGTCAAGTTTCAAAACAAACCTTACCAACTTATTTCGAGTTACCTGTTACTTGTTCATCCATGATTTTTTTCAAACCATAGTACCAAAAGGAGCAAGCATAGTCAAAATTACATTTAACAAGTGACATAAACAAAAGTTTCTTAGTATGTTGAGTGAGATATTCACGTTTCCTAAATAAAAAATTAACCTAGAGTTTGCCTTTTTAATGACTGAAGAAGCCATTGAATCACAAGATAAATTTTGTTACAATGCTACACCAAGATACTTAACAGAAGAGGTTGGCTCAATAACCTAGCCATTACATGATCTATTTAGATAAGGATTTAACCGCAGTTTGGGCTTAGAGCCAAAAAAAATGGACTCAGTTTTACCTAAGTGCAATGACAATTTATTGTCAATGAGCCATTTACTAACGACGTCAATTTCCTCATTCAGGGCATTTTCAACATCAGATTTATTTTTACCGGTAACCAAAATGCCAGAATCATCAGCATACAATAACAGTTCGTTTTTTACAACTGCTGACATGTCATTTATATAGATTAAAAACAGAAGGGGTCCTAAAATTAAGCCCGGAGGAACACCACAAGAACTATTCAAAAAAGAGGAAAACGTTCCTGAAACATCAACCAGTTGTTGTCGATCAGAAATGTACGATCTAAACCACCGTAAACATCTTTACTGAGACCTAAAGCTTCCATCTTCATTAAAAGTATACCATGTTTACAGTATCAAAGGCCTTTTGAAGATCCAGAAGAATCATACCACAAGATTACCTTGATTCATTTTTAATTTAATAAAATCAGAGAGATCAATTAGACATGTATCAGTTGAGTAACCTCGCCTAAAGCCAGACTGGAACTTATAAAACAACTTTTTTTACAAAGATATTATTCAACCTGGTCATACACAACCTTTTCATAGATCTTGGAGATTATACTCAGAATAGACACTGGGCGATAATTACCCACTTCTGTTTTATCACTCTTTTTGTAAAGGGGAATAATCCGGGCTGACTTTAAGTCATCAGGGACAATACCTTGAATTAAAGACAAATTTATAACATGAGAAAGGGGACCAGCAATGATTGGAGCGCCATCCCTGACAAAACGAGAGGGTATAACGTCTAAACCAGTGGCATATTTTGCACTAAAGTTATTCAGATATTTTAAAACTTTTTTTCTCAGAAACAATATTAAAAGAAAAACTATCTGGTAGAACACCTTTAGATGCATAAAACTATGGACGAACATTTTCCAAAATTTAAAAACAGGTGTAGGTAATTTCTCTACAAGTTTGGAAGCAATATTTACATAGAAATCATTTTTTTTTTCAGCCACATTTAATTTATCAAAACATATTTACTGTCAATTTTGAGACCAATGTTTGCTAGCTTTTTTAGAAGGCATTCCTAAATTTTTAAGTGATTTCCATAAAGATGTAGAATCACATTTGTTTTCACTAAAATATTTGTTCTTAGCAGCATGAATCATATTTGCAGTACTATATTTCAAGTTTTTGAAATTATCATAATTCACATCAGATTTGTCCTGTTTAATTAAACGAAAAGCTTTATCTCTTTCGTTGATAGCGCTAAGAATGTAAGAAGTAATCCACGGCTCTGTCCACTGTTCAATTCTAACCTCTTTAACAGGTGCAATATTGTCTAATATTGACAAAAATAAACATTATAAAAATTATCCCATGCTTCAGAGGCAATATCACAGTTCATAACACTACTCAAGTCTGTAGATAATAAACTTTGCTGAAAATTGTCTTTATTGTAATGTTTCAAAGTTTCTGTTTTCACAATGTTATGTTTACCAACAAAACTTCTTGAAATTTTCGTAGTACAATAAACTGGTAAATGATCACTTATGGTAATGTAAAGCACACCACTCTGAGAAATTTTATCACAGTCTGAAACTAAAATGAGATCAATAATTGTACTGGTTGATTTACAAATCCTAGTAAATTTGTTATCAAGCTGTTTAGAATGAAACATATCAATACAATTACAGAATGATGAATACAACGTGCACTTTTTTAAAGAAGAAACGTCTGTGTTTAAATCACCGAGCAAAATAGTTTCATATTCTAAAAAATGTACACTTGGTGAAAAAACAGTTGTTAATATTGTATAAAAGTTAAATTGCTTCGGCGGTCGGTATAACACACCACATAAAATTGGTTAGGATTTTGGCAGAAGTATTTCCAGCCAGGTAGCTTCCAGTTCTTCATGGATTAAGTCGTCACGTGGATTAAACGAGATGTCACATCGTACATAAATGCAAACGCCTCCTCCCTGTCTATTTCTATCATTACGCTGAACAGTATAGTTATCGATTAAAATTTCTGAGACAGGAATAGATTCATCGAGCCAGGATTCAGTTATACAAATGCAGGACGCCGTTGTGTTACTGGCTAATAAACGTATTTCATCCAATACAGGCAAAATACTGCGAACATTAAGGTGAAATAAGTGAAGCCCACGCTTGTCAAAAGCTTTATAATCATTTCTGGTATTTGCATGGGTAGAATTTCCATCTCATGTAGAATCAGGTCCCGGATGTGAGTGAACATCCCCACACATTAACAAAAAACAGACTGGCAACATGTTGTTAAAGAATAAATGTTCCTTTGCTACTTTATATTAGCATGTACCTTGTTACAAAATGCTCATATAAGTTCAAATGACCCAGTAACACTATTGAAACGTAAGCGTAGTTGTGTAACAAGTGGGTGGGGAAATGTTTACCCTTCGAAAACACGTCTTGTAGAGCTTCGTTGGCACGAAAGTAAAATAAAACCAGCAGTAGTAATGTCGTTGAGAGTACCATCTTCAATGAAGCACGTGTTAAAGTGTAAAAGTTCTCATTAAAATAAAATTTAAAATTTATTGAATTATTTTTCCGGAAGTAAATAAACATGTCTCTCTAGGTCACAAACCGCCATCATATCCCTTGGGTCAAATTTGAAACTGCCCCGGGGGTCACAAAATTGAATATATGCTTATAAAGGGCTTTTTTGTGAAAATTTTAAAAATCTTCTTGTCCATAACCATTGGGCCTAGGGCAACCAAATTTGGTATGTAGTGACATCTTATAGTCCTCTACCAAGTTTGTTCAAATTATGCCCCTGGGGTCAAATTTGACCCTGCCCAGAGGGGTCACAAAATTGAACATATGCTTATAAAAGGCCTTTTTGTGAAATCTTAAAAACTCTTTTTGTCCATAACCATCGGGCATAAGGCTATCAAATTTGGTATGTAGTGACATCTAATAGTCCTCTACTTAAGTTATTCAAATTTTATCCCTGGTGTCAAATTTGACCCTGCCCCGGGGGTCAAAAATTTGAACATATGCTTATATAAGGCCTATTTTGTGCAAACTTCAAAACTTTTCTTGTCCATAACCATCCGGCCTAGGGCTATCAAATTTGGTATGTAGTGACATCTAATAGTTCTCTACCAAATTTATTCAAACTTTATCCCTGGGGTCAAATTTGACCCTGCCCCGGGGGTCACAAAATTGAACATATGCATATATAATGCCTATTTTGTGAAAACTTTAAAAACATCTTGCCCATACCCATTAGGCTTAGGGCTACACAATTTTGTATGAAGTGACATTGTATTCTCCTCTACTTAGTTTATTCAAATTATGCCCCAGGGGTCAAATTGACCCTGCCCCGGGGGTCACACAATTGATTATATGCTTATATAGTGCCTATTTTGTGAAAACTTTTAAAATATTTTGTCCTTAATCATAAGGCTTAGGGCTACCAAATTTGATATGTAGTGACATCTAATGGTTCTCTTCCAAGTTTCTTCAAAATATGCCCCTTGACCCTGCCCGAGGGGTCACAAAACTGAACATACGCTTATATGGGGCCTATTTTGTGAAAACTAAACATTTTCTTGTCGATAACCATTGGGTCTAGGGCTACCAAATTTGGTATGTAGTGACATCTAATAAACCTCTACAAAATTTGTTCAAATAATGTCCCTCGGTCAACTTTGACCTTGCCCGGCGGGTCACACAATTTAATAAACGCTTATAAAGCGTCTATTTTGTGAAATCTTTAAACATCTTCTTGTCGAAAACCATTCGGACTATGGCTACCAAATTTGGTATGCAGTAACATCTTATAGTCCTCTACCAAGTTTGTTCAAATTATGCCCTTTGGGTCAAATTTGACCCTGACCCGCGGGTCACAAAATTGAACATTATATACGCTTATATCTTGCTTATTTTGTGAAAACTTAAAAAAATTGTCCTTAAATCTAGGCTACCACATTTTGTATGAAGTGAGATATAGTACTCCTCTACAAAGTTTGCTCAAATTATGACCATGGGGTTAAATTTGACCCAGCCCAGGGGGTCACAAAAGTGTACATGTGCTTTAATAGGGCCTTTATTTAAGTATTTGCACATGCCGAGAATATTTGTTTTAGCCTTTTTTTCAGTAGTGGAGCGATACAGGGCCATTATGGCCCTCTTGTTTTACTTAACTTCCGATCAGTAGGATTATTTTGGAGGCTTAGCCTCAAGGTCAAGCAAGTGTGTTTATATTTATTGTTTTTCAACTTTGGTCCGGACTCGTAATGTTGAGGCATCCGGAGTTGCTACTGGCTTGTGAACGCATTCTGATAAAATTAAACAATTCCTTAACCATTATAAGAAAAACACTTTTGGTTAGTCCTTTTTAACTTTTTGTTTTTGCACTAGCACTTGAATCTTTTGCGTATAACATATATTTTATAAAATCCGTTTCATCTGACAAAAAACAATAATTAAATGTCACTTTAAAATTACTGATGTAGTCGCAAATGTAACAAATAGCTCAGATTTATCAAACTCCGTTGTCAAAATACACACATGCCTACATAAAAATCAGGGACACAGTTAAAACCTCATGCCTTAGATAGAGCGATGTTAAATATTCTGTTTTTTTAAATCAGGTAAAATTACACTGCAAAATGAACAAATACATATCCTGTTGACTTGCATGTTAACATAACCCACATATATTTTAGGTATATTTTCACATTACTAGACGGAACTAAGCATACAAAATAATTTGATTAATTTAAGAGTGTGATTTTGGAAAAAACCGTTTTTATAATCTTTTTGCTTGATATCCTATAGCTAGGAGTATACATGCGTAGGAATTAAATGAACAAGTCGAACAGTCAACAGTTGAAATCAATAAGGAAACTAACAAACAATGCTGTCAATTACATTCATTAAAAGTTAGCGAATGGTATCGGCTTCATTGATTAAAGTTTATTCCCAAATCTAGTTATATAGATGTGATTTCATTGACTTCAGTAAAATATCAGAAATATAATATATGACATCTTTTAGTATATACCACAAAGAACATATTATGCTAAAAACAAGTGCAATTCATTTAAAACACAAATGTAATGAAATACCATAAGGTTGTACGGTTGTGCAACAATATTCTATACGGTAACAGTAATTTTGTAAAGATTTCTCATAGACTGTTATTTCACTTTATACATTCCCTTTCTGTTCAAAATCCTATTCCAAGCATTACTATTATAATACAAATTCGTCAGTCTTGAACACATATAAACAAATATGCGTAAAAAAATGGGCGTCCCTAAAGATAAAAGGCCTTTTTCACAGATTTTCGTACATGCGAAAATCGTAATGAAACGATACTAATATACACTTTAATATATGTAATAGCATTTGGTATTTGGAAGCAATATTTATCAACGAGGAATAGAGTCTGAATACATACAACTCCTTTCGAACATTGTGCCCAAACTTCGAGCACATGACTTACTTAATACTATTCATCATAGATACATTTACATTATAAATAAATTAGACAGCATGTTATTCGTCTAGACAGTATTGATGTCTTGAAAATAAGACGTTTGTACATGAAGTTTTGACGGCATTCGACTGTAACCCTTGCATACCAAAGGCGAAATAATTTTTTGTTATTCAAAATATGTTCCGTCATTCAAACACAATGCATCAATACATATGTTTAGTATTATGCTTAGCTGTTTAAACTAGTATATGTGTGTATTAATTTACTGGAGAATGAGGGTACTTGTACTATAACTGCGTTTAACTATTTCAAGTTTGACAATGTTCCAACTGTTAAAGATGAAGCTTTTGTTGTATTGGCTGTTTTACAAGACAAACAAAAGGTACCTCGTTATCAACCTTTAAAAAAAACGTTCATCACACTTTGTTTTTCGATAGGAAAAACACAGAAGACATCCTAGGCACGCATATGTTTTTTTTTCAATCTCTTTATAGTTTACAAGTTATTTTATGTTTGTCTTAACAGTAGACTTCATGTTTCTGTACTTTTACCGAACTTGTAATTGTTTAAATTTGTTTTGAATGTTTAATCTCCTTGCGCACTAGTGAAGCATGAACCGATGTCTTCTTAGTTTTATAAGATAAATACTGATGCCACTGAAACGTGTTAGCTTGTATTTTATGGACTACCCTTGTCTGGGTCATGTTGAAGTTTTCGTGAATATATTTTTGAACATAATACTTGTACTTCCATTTGTATGGTCTATTTGTTATGACTTAACATCTACTTACGCATACACTATTTAAGTATAATTAATTTACTTTATAAATCCTTATATATCATTTTCATTGCAATCCAAAAGCAAGAAACATTTTCTGTCTTTAAATATGCCATGGGTTTTTATTATGCGAAAGTTTTTTCACAATATCATTAATCTGCCATAAATGTTTACTCCGCCATCAAGCGTCGTTTAAGTGCACCTCACCTTTAAAATTGCAGTTACATTTTAACATAACCACAGACGTTGCCATCGCAGGTTGATGAATCATTAAGAGCAGACAAGGAAAACGCGCCAAGTTCATTGAATACATAATTACATCTCAGGTTGTTCACAATTAACTAGAACAGTCTGTTTTCAAGCAGAAAACGTGTTAATTTACAACACTCAAATGTTCATAGTCATAAAAATTAAAATGACAATGCGTATGAAACGCGTTATTAATTGTAAGTGCATGTGGTTTAGACGTGTTAAACTCCGGTCCGGACATCAACATAAAAAAATGGCAATGGCAACGTTTCAAATGTGTGAGGCCACCGATAAAAAAATAATTATTTAGTCTGCAGTTTAAATGTAGTGTTTTTGTTTTACGTAACAAATACGCAATGATATACACAACAGAAACATAATGTGATTATATATATCTTCAAACAAAAATATTGCCAGTGTTGTTGTTTTTTTATCTTTGTGTACATTTTAAAACGTTACATTATTTATTTTTTTCAGAAATAGTTCAAGAGACGTGGTTTAGCGTGCGTAAAATCAAGAATGACTACGGCTGACACAGGGTGCAGAAAAATGGTTTTCAGGGATTTGCACATGAGCTGATAAGAATAAAAACACACCGTAAAGAACTTTATTTGTGCAAATATATCAAGTTATTAAAATACATTTTCAAAAATCTTTAGTGCATTGATAACAGTGTTTCCTGCAGTTTTCTATCGATATCTTAATGTATAAGACTCAAGAATTGAATTCCTCGTAAATCGGTGACAAAATTTCACGTTGCGTGTAGCATTATCGTGCAGTTTACATTGAAAATTTGAACAAGAACACAGGCTTATTAAATAGAGAAATTACAATGTATTTCACATTGCATATCAATCTGTCTATTATGAACTACTTGAAATTCTGTGTTAAAATGTAATTCGGAAACAAAGCAGCACTAATCGGTTTGTTTACATCCATTAACGTTTATTTTGATACCCCACAAAGTCACGTGATCCTGCACTCTACGACAGCTTTCGGGTCCATGTAAATAAACAGACAAGTTGTATAATCGGCAATATTACCCTCTTAAGTCTGAAGATGACATCATAATTTTTTTCAAATGTCATTTTTAATGAATATATTTCGAAAAGTAGGCGCATTGTGAATAACAAAGATATTAATTTCTAAATTCAACAGTTAGGTTTTAAGCAATTTTTTTGAAATGTAATGGAATTTGCAATAAACCTGACTTCATCATATATAATTTATAAGTTTCAATCCAAAACTAATTGAAAAACAAGTGTTTAATAATGTGATAAGATACGTCATCACATGATTTGTAAAGAAATAAGCATAAGCTGCATTCATGAGACATGACAATAGACTGTGAGTCGTTTACTGTTCAGTTTTTTGGATCACGTTCAGATGTTCTGTTTTATTATGTTTTTTATTATGTGGCCTTTTCACAGAGTTTGGCATGTATTGATGCTTGTCATTAAATGCTCTCTATTGATAAATGTAAACATGTTCTCTAAAAAGCTCCAGTAAAAAATCAAGAATAAAATTTAAAACAAGAAAAAAAGTAACCCTCAATAAGGCTCGAACCACTGACCCCTGGACTCCTGTTGTAAAAAGTCTACCACTTAGAACCCTCGACCATCCTTCCGCAAAAATGCACGATATATTTTATACTTTATATAAGCAATCCTCGTAGTTTCATGAAATATAACGACAACAAAAAACTCTCCAAATCGTTCAATCGTTTTGGTTGCAAAGCTATATAATTGTCAGGTTTTTAAATCGCCAAAGATGCATATAATGGCTATATTATAGCATGGTAAATGTTTAGAATTACCGTTGCCTCACAAATATCATAACTAAATCGAAAATTTGCGATTCTGAAACAACTTTTTTTTTTAAATTGACAATTTACCAAAACGTTAAAGGCCCCATTAAACAGTAACTCACAGTTATATTCAATAACATGTTTGATACTTCACACTATCCTTAGAGCTGGGGAATGGGTTACATCACACCAATATTCAATGGTGAAGACCAGAGAAAAGCAAACTATTATCGCTAACTTACATTAGATTATGTTTTATCGAATGCATAAGACCAAGTTCTTTTAAAAACACTGACCAAATGGAGTGATAAAAAGAACATTATATCTGAATTTTAGTTCGGTTACCAAACAGAAAAGAGCGTACTCGACTGCATCTTTATTATGAAAAGAATATTTTAAAAAGTCTGAAACTCTAGTCAAAATTATATTGCATGTTTATTGATTATGCTAAATATTCCAGAAGTCATTACATAATTTTCATAATTATTATCATTCACGTCATTACACTTGTGTATTTGGCATTTTTCTAAAAAGCAAATGTTGCTTAATAGCTAATAAATGACGTTGGTTTTGTTACTGAAACATAATTAATATCATTTTAAACGTTATTTATTGGAAAAAAACTCTATAAATGCAACCCCCCTCACATGGTAATACATTTTAGTTTATTTAATTTAGTTACGTTGTTTTAAGTGTATGTGCATACACGTTGGCCTTTAAACATAATAAGTACTAAGAATCGCAGTTTGTTAGAGTGTGGCAATGATATTTATTAGTAAAAACATCATTTTGAATAAAAAAGTAATCATATTATTACGAAAAAAAACAACAACTTCTCTGAAAAATTACAAATTACTATCAAATACATATATATATAGCATATATAATACGTATATTCAACTCAAAATGACCCGACAATAGAGTGCACCGCTGTAAACAGCCATAACTTCATCGATTGTGTAGCGATTGCCATAAACGACGGTCTTATTCAACGCAGAAATGAATTTCATTTCTGGAAAATAACATATCTTGCAATATGTTTTCAAATGATAGGGCAAATGTTAAGCAATACTACGATATACAACTCGCGTGGCCTACTCGTCATGTTGACAAGAATTGCCCAGAAATGTGTCATTTTGGTTAATAATAATTGCAGTTTTATTACAACACCATTAGCTCACACAATACATGAAATCCGTTTCGGTTGAATAAACACCCGACCCTTTGTATGCACAGTTGCAATATTTCAAGACTGAATGTCCTATTTCATGGAATTTATGCGCATGTATATAAATATTTTAACAGTTGCATACAGCAAGTCACACAAGCATTGAAAGTAAAGGTGCTCTTTTAATTTTAATGCATATTGCATATTGTCGAAACGTCTCATGACGATCGGACTCTAATTTGCAATTATCGTTTTTTTAGCCCTGATTATTCGTTTGTTTATTGAGTTATTATTGTCAATGCGCCATAATATCATAAGTACATTACCTGTATTACACATTAATATGTTAAGATAGCAGGTTACTCAAAAGAGAACTGTATATGCAAACGCCCGACAGCTGTCAAGCAAAATTGACGATAAGATAAGGCATATTAAATTTACAAACGTTATATTGCAAACATTCATATAAACTAATCAAATATAAAAATTGCACGCGAGGTTTTGTTCATGATTTAACGTACAGTCATATATTTATTTATCGTTATTGTATTCGTTTATGTTATGGAAGAACATTGTGTGTTTTTACTGTGATAGCGTCTTAAACGAAAACAAATGCTTAAAGACAAGAAAGTATGAAGCTCCAAACATTATATTTGCCCGTTAAATCGAAAGCACGAATCTAATTTAGCTCAACCAAAATATTTATCATAAAAAGTATTCAACTTTGTAACCCATACAAAATATTTCAGACAGTCGGTTCAGTTTTAATGTAAGCTTTAAAGCCCACAGCCCCGGACTTTAAAGCGGTATACAAGAAATGAATAATTTAATTTGCACAGCAAGGCTTTTGGTTTTTGTATATGCCTCTATTTAACGCATGCGCAAATTCCTTCCTGCTTTGTTAAATGTTCAATATGGAGGCTTGGGTCTCAATGTTGACAATTACCAAGCTACATTACACTTTATCTCTGAACTCAGCGTTTATTCAAATGTTAAACATATTCTGACCAATTCAACAAATTAATATTATAAAAGATGACAACAGAAACACGTGTTTTCTTATTAAATTAAAACGCATTTACAATCATCCAAATGTTTGGATATATAATAATTACAATATTTGTAGTCATTATTAAATCTAATTTAAAACCAACCAATTGACTAATTTAAAAAAATAAAATTGATAAATAAATACGAAGAAACTACCTTTTCAACGAAGAAAACCAAATCTCAACCCATAGTTTTAGGTTGGATTATTATGTTTTACTATAATAACTGTTCATAATATCAATTGTTCATCTATGACATTTCAGTATTTATCGAAGATGTATATGTTTGTGTTGTTGAAACTTAAGATGTTCTTTGGTAGCTTTTTGATGATACATTTTGACTAAGGAAATATTAACTTCGAATTAATTTTCTGAATCACGTTTTAATCCGCTTTAATCACCTGTTAAACATATATACATTAAAGTATGTGTATATGAGGATATCGAAGTAAACATGGTGACTCCGTGTCTTGCGTTGCTTTAATGGCGGATCAGGAGTATGTTCAAACAATAATTAGTAATTTACTAACTAGACTCGCGAAAGTGGGGCGGAATTTGAATTAAAGCGTCAAGGTGGAATAAAACACATACATGCCAGATCGCCGCAAACCTATTTCTTAAATCCATTTATTCTAAACCCATTCATTTTCAGCAAGTGTATATAAAGTGTAAGTGGAGCTAGAAAATTTTTAAGCAATTTAACAAACGATCGCTTGTAAGGGACATGTTTACAGTTTTTAAGTTCATCATTGAATTCTTTGAACTATTATATTTGAACATCGCAAGCAACGAGATACAGTGTAGTAGAGGATTTGACTTTAATGACCAAAACACGCACCAACAATTAACCCACCTAGGTTCGAACCACTACGCTTTTGATAAAGATTATTTTGTTCAACCCAAATGCTAAATGTTGGTGCTTTCGAATTTCAATTTATGCTGTATATCAGCATTCAACGTTTTAGAATAAAAGCACAAACACTCAAAATAATTCAATCGTTTCGCGTTTGTAGCGCTTTATAATTTTATCAAAACGATTATAAGTCATGAACAATATTTTAACTTAAGTGTTGGTCAACGCTATTGGTGTTACTAATCTACCAAATGCACATGTGTCATTTAACTTCTTGGTTTTACTTTTACTTTTTAAATTCCCCTTAATGCAAGAGTGCATTTCGTCATGGTCAAATTGAGCGGAATAAGCGTCCCATTAAGTGTGTATATATGTATTTTAAACCGCTAACGAAGCCGCAAGGAGTCATTGCTTTACATTTGCGCATGTCGTAATGATAGCAAATTAAAACACACCTATCCAACGGATGATCGCGCGTGGATATGTGGTTTACTTCGTTGAAGAGGTAGGTTACCTAAATGTATTTATTTTTTTTTACTTTTTAAACAATACATTAAATTTTTGGATCCAATATTTCAATACGACGTTTATTAATTTTAAATATTCTGATCCGGTATGCACATGTTCGACTTGTGACTCCGTTTAAACAAACTTTAAAAGACATTTTAGAATAAAGTAAATTATTTGATGCGTCAAATTATTTTATATGTGAAATCAGATCAATGCTAGTTAAGTTAATGTTATTGTTTATCTGATACAATTAGAATTATAATGGTTATATTTATATTAAAAGTATTTTTACTGCAGGGGCTATTTATTGTATAAATGTTAAATAAAGCTAAATGTGGGATATATAATGAATTAAATATATTCAAAAACGTACGAATATGTATCATAGCTAGGCTTATTATATATAAATAACTAGATGAAGAACAAATGTAGCACTTATAACTGATTATCGTTGAGATATTAACATATCTAGACATTTATTATATGCATTGAAGCTTTTCGAAAATGCTGAGATTCTAGTGAAATGCGTGTCTATAAATATGATTGGGTGTGTTTTTTGTGTGATATTTTTTACTTATTAACAAGAAAGTAGTCAGGTTATTTAAACAGTGAAATAGACTAAAATATTTTAAAATTAAACGTACTAGTATGAGTGCGTGTTACTGCAAAGCTTAAACTTTGATCGGATATAAATATGTACGTATGTTTCATAAGTGAATGCATTTGTTTTACTCTTCAATTTAACAGTGTTTAACATTTGAGTAATATGGCCATTTTCAATAGGGAATAATAAGACATATTAGATTTTGGCCATTTTAACTATATTCATACGTCTGTGTTCGTTAATGTTAAAAATCGTATCATAACAGCTTAATAGAAAGTAATGATGTAACTCAATGTATCTTACATTTTAAAACAATGTTCAATCAATTGGATTTTTGTTAAACAATTATTTTAAGGATAAATCTTTTAGGGGAAATAATACTTCTTAATATTATCGTTATTATTATTATTTTATTATGATCATTGTTATTAATATTATACAAATATAATTATTATTTATTTCATATTTTGTATTAGTATCATAATCATTTATGTATAATAATAATAATAATAATAATAATAATAATAATAATAATAATAATAATAATAATAATAAAAATACTACTACTACTACTATTACTACTACTATTAAAAATTAAAATATATAATAATAATAATAATGCAATAATAATAATACTAACAATAATAATAATAATAATAATAATAATAATAATAATAAGAAGAAGAAGAAGAAGAAGAAGAAGAAGAAGAAGAAGAAGAATAACAATAATAATAATAATAATAACAAAAATAATAATAATAATAATTATTATTATTATTATTATTATTTTCGCATTTTCCTTCTGTAAAGTAATGATGATGCAACTAAAAAACGATGCGTGTGTGTCAATCAGGCTTTCTTTGTTGGAAATCTGTTATACGTTCTATTAATCTTATATCAGAAACAAAACAATGTATACAAATATTATGAATAACTACCATTTCAAAGATACACTTGCATCGAAAAATATATAACGATCTTTCTTGAAGTGTACTTGACAAGTCAACAATGCTATTTATTTGAACATATCAATGATGTAACCGTATTATGATATATGGTTCATTGACATTGGTTCTTAAGACTTAGATAAAATATCTGGATTTCGAATCTCAAAACCGACCAAACGTGTACCTGTAAAATAACAAGAGGACGGGACAACACGTTTAGAGCTCCAACATATACTAGAGGCAATAAATATAGCGTCAGGCCCGACCACTACCAAACAAGCCACACATAAACAAACAACCCAAAAACATATGGTTATATATAAATTAACTTCTATGTGAAACTTCGTTGGTCGGGTGGGAAACATGTGATTCTCGGCGCCGAAATAATAAACTTGTGGTCATGTATACGTTCACAACACATCTTTAGGCGGCTAATATATAATCGATTTCCGACGTTTCCCTCCCAAGACGTTTCCTCCTCAAACGTCCCCCCCAAGACGTTTCCTCCCCAGACGTTTTCCCCCATTTTAGTTTTTATGCCGACGTTCCCCCCACTCCAATAAATTTATAATTGTTTGGTTGAAGTATAATCTTGATTTATTATCAAAATGATTATTTTGTTTATGAAATCTTTAATTCACTTTAGCTATCAAGCAGCTGGTTTGTTTTTTTGGCTTTAGAATTCATTTTTTAACTGGTTAAGGAATGCAAGTTACTCATTAGTATGTGAATGTTGGTGTACTAGTGGAATACATGGAATATTCTCAATATCTTACTGAGTATCTTATACATGATGCTCATTTGGGGACACAAATTCAACCAAGAATATGTGTAATCTAGACCCGTTTTGAATACACAATTAACACCTTATTTCAGTTTGAGTAAGCCTTGGCAGGGTTGTGGAACTGTAGTTGTTTGTAGTTTTTTATCCAATTAAAAAGGGTCCATTGTGGAATGGAAAAATGGTAAAATCACATTTATACTGATTTCAAAACTGTTTTTCATGTGACAGTTAAATATGATAAATAAATAAAGTATATTACTGTCAACATTTTTTTAATGCATTCATATGTATATAATCAAATTATTGTATGTCGATGATATTTTCATTTTTACTAATAACGAATTTAGACTAATTTAAACAGAATTGCAGTTTTCTTGCAAATTATTTCATTATGTATAATATAATTAGCAAATGTATTCAAAACGTATTGATATTCTAATAATTTAACTCAATGATATTCACAATCGTTAAAAGAAAATATTGAACAAACTTTTTCATTTAATGAATTTGTGGAATTTAAGGAAAAAAGAATAACTTTACGAATTTAAAAGTATGTTTTAAATGCAAAAGCATGTCAAACGTGGATTTTTTTTTATTCGTTATCAAAATAATTTGTAACAATCTAAATAACCATTAAAAATATTTATTTGTTAATTTCTTAATTTTGACATCAATTTGAAATGCCTTTAAATTCATGCAATAACAATTAACAAAAAACAATTACTTTCATTTGCGACTGTGTCTTAAAACACAGCAACAATTTACTGGTTAAGATGTGAATGATTGACTTGTCATTAAACCTCGTACAAAACATGTACATGTACAAAACATTATCATAAAACCTAGTCATCTGCCATTAAAACATAAAACATCTGTTTGAAAAAACAAAACAGAAACTTATAATAAAAACACTTATAATTAGATCTATTTAATTGGTGAAATTTGTTAGTGGCTTCCCTAAAAACAACCATCAAAGAACTTCAAAGCTTAGTGCTTTTACTCATGTATCTATATTTTCCCACTTGCATATAAAAATAAATAAATCAGCAATATCAAAAATGTCAACGCTAAAGTGATCTGGAAACAAATATACAACACACTGTTAGGTTTTTTAAGCACGTCGGTCTTCCGGCGATGCATAACAGTCTCGCGTTCGCTCGTAAATGTGCGCAATTTGTGGCAGGAATTCACATGAAATATATTGTTGCACAAACATAAAAACGAGCATTTTGTATTTCGTTTTATCTATGTTACCATGCCATATTTAGCGTTCAAATTCAAGCTTTTGCTATAAGAACACTGGTGATTTATGGTTTAACTTTATTACGAAATAATATGCGAAATATTCGTTTATTTTGAGTATTTATGTAACTTTAAACAAAAAAAATATCAGGTTAATGTGCGCGTATCGCCTTATAATTTGACTGTACTTCAAATTAAACAAAGTACACAACAAACCGCTTACATACATTGCAGTCAAAATACCTCTGCGCTTACAAATTAAATACAAAGTACGAAGCAATAACCATATATCGAGTACGTCAATGACAATCAGAGGTAAAGCAAACCGCATTTAAACTTCGCATTGCCAAACACTTCAAAGAGTAGCCCTTGTACACTGCCTTTGACAAGTTTCGTCCGCTTCGGATAATTAGTGATGAGAAGGCGGTTAAATTGGCAGATCAATATCAAAGTGCATGTAAATAAAGTTAGCGAAAAAGGGTACCTTCCATTAGTGGTAATTTTATATTTTAAAAAGAGAAAGTGTAAATGTATTGTAATTTATAGACCTTTATAAGCAGATGTGGCCATAGGTCTTATCGGTGTAACTTACAATTTTCTGTTTTCACAAAGCTGAAATAACTGTTAAACACAAGTCATATTGACTCTCGCAATGGTTGTAAGCGTAATGGTACCCGAACATGCCACCAGTCAATGAACTTGCGAAATTGTATTTACGTTTGTTAATCTGCATTATGTACTTTTTGTCGATGTTTGACGACTTATCTATACAATAATTTTTGTCTGATATTGGAGAAACTAAAACCTGGAAAAAAAAACGATTTTTCCACAAACAAATTTAGTATCTTAAGACGCCAAACGAAATACGCTATCTAACCCACCGAAGAAATTATTGGGTCGACTAATGGGTATAGTATTATCACATCCTATCAAAAGTGGGTTATAAATATAAATTTTAACCTACTCCTCTTAATTATTTTTGATTACATGTGTCGGAACGGCCAACAACAATTGGAGCTCAGTAGACTCAACTACGAATGCATAAAAAGCATGAAAACACTAGCCACTACACTGCAATCTCCACAAAGACTGCAACATGACGTGCGATACCAATGACTAGCAGTCTGCGATCTGCCCGTAATGTTCATTGCTACATAAAAAATGAGAACAAGGTCTCCCACCGTGCAATCTTTACAACGATGGAAGAATGACGCAGGAAAATCAGTGTCTGACACACTGCAATCGACAATACGACTGCTACATTCCGCATGAAAACTATGTCTTCCACCCTGCAATTCTACTCTTATTGCAGCACGACGCATGAAAACAATATCAGCAATCGATCAGCCAACATGAGATCACTGTCTGCTACACTGATATCTCTGCAATAACTAATTAAAAAATGCCTGCTTAACGGCCATTTATACTATAATTGCTACATGGTTCCTAAATACAGACTGTAGACTTCACTTCTAATGGCACATAAAGACAGCATCTGAAAGCATCAAGCTACAATACTATAAATAAACAACTGAACATAAAGACCTTGTCAGCTGCATTACTCCACTTCTCAGCCACGACTGTTTTATATATCTTCTTGACCAATTTGGTTATACCGAAAAATCCTCGTCGTTGGCTTACTGGTCGAGAAGAACAATGTCTGCAAGAAATGTAAATTCCACTTCGACTGCTAGATAGCGCATAAACACAACATCTACTACATTGAAAACGAATTTCTACTACTATGACTGCTACATGGTTCACACAGGCAACGTATTTTAAACCGTATTTTATATTGTAAATTTGCACGCAAAAATATCATCCATTACGCAAGCTTTTTTTTTTAATTTTTCTTCTGTACCTTGATGAACTTTAAAACATAAATAAATGATTAAACACAATTTATAAGTATATATCTACAGGCGCTGCTTCGGATATGTTTAATCGATTTAAATTAGAAACATTAGTGAATTATTTCTTTATTGGTGAAAACAACCCACAAATTCAGTTCTTCAAATATATACATTACTATCATTATGCTTATTTTTTTATATTACATTTCACAAGGAATTAGCCATACTGCTATTGGATATTACATATTCCGAAATTGTTTGCGGTGTCCGCTGTAGATACTATTCCATACAGTTACAACAAGCACTATTTATACTTAAGCTTAAAGTAAGGGCAACGTGTCTCTCCTAATGAAATGAAACAAAACAAACTTCTTAACTATGGTCTATGAAAAACTCACAAATGAACAATTAAAGACACAATCTTATTCACACACATCGTTAATGTGTGCGTTTTACGCCAAAAATCATATTGAATTTGACCCTGGTACGTCCGTCGTCTGACAACCCACTTAACTTTAAAACTAGGTCACATGACCCTGGTACATCCGTCCTATGACGACCCACTTGACTTTGAAACTTGGTCAACATGACCCTGGTACGTCCGTCCTCTGACAACCCACTTGACTCTGAAACTTTGTCACATGACCCTGGTACGTCCGCCCTCTGACAACTCACTTGCCTTTGAAACTTGGTCACATGACCCTGGTAAATGCATCCTCTGACAACCCACTTGACTTTGAAACTTTGTCACATGACCCTGATACATCCGTCCTCTGACAACCCACTTGACGTTGAAACTTGGTCACATGACCCTGGTACGTCCGTCCTCTGAAAACCCACTTGACTTAAAAACTGTGTCACATGACCCTGGTACGTCTATCCTCTGACAGCCCACTTTACTTTGAAACTTGGACGGGTGAATTTTAACATTAGCAAAATAATTCTTAAAAGTAATAGTCCACAGATTAACGAAAGGCAATATCAAAACAACATTAAGAACATGTAAGTGCAACTGGTCGGTTTAAATAAAATAATTTACTACAAACCTATATACCATGGTCTATGCAAAGCTAAATTATAAGAAATTAAATGAACAATCTAACTTAAATATTACATTGATGCGTGCGTTTCTGCACGAAACATCATTTGCGACATGAGACGGTAAGTCCGTCTTCTTCTGGCAGGCAACATGACATTAAAAATGGTCATTGGAATTTAAAACAGTGCCTAGTGACTCTTGAAGTATAAGAGATAATTATTTATTTGTGATCTTTTTGTCTTTAAATTTGTTTTGAATACCATACAGCTAAGGCGGATGTTGGTTGCGTGTAAAACATATTTATGTCCTCACAATAATTGGCATTACCAAGTGCAAATGTTTGGTTATTCTGACGTCTAATTGTTTACCAACACCATATAAGTATGTACTTTCATATCGCCAAAAAGGATCTTTTGATGTTTATATGTCTAGCTTTCTGTTTACATATGGTATACATTGACCCATTCTTACAAAATGCTTAGCCATATATCTTAAATTGCTGTGCATATAAGTAAAAAGGACGTTATTTTCCAGTCAACATATTTGTTGCTCTGTCAATGCTAGGCTTTTGTCTTTCATTAACGAGGCTTTTGACAAACCGTATGAGTTTGTCCTGTTTTGTACCATTTTCTTGGCGAACTTACTGCGTCTTTGTTTTTATTCATCAATTGCCTGACAGACTCTCTTATTTATTTGTTTTACATAGTATTTTATATGCCTTAGTTTTAAAGCATGGGTTTCTTGACAAATCGTATATGTCATTCTTTTACTGATTAACCGAGTGAGTTATTGTTACACAATATATTTTCCTGATAGCCATATGAGTTTTGTTTATATACAATGTTTTCTCACAAACCATACAAGTTTATTTATTTGTTCCAGTACGCCTGCCCCGATAACTTTTTTATTATTCTTGTTTTTTTACTATGACGGCTTTGCTGACAAAACATATGTGTTGTTAGTTATGTATGTTTCTTGAAAAACCATATTACTATACTTCTTGTTCAACAATGTCTTAGGCTAACCAATGTTTTGTTTTTGTTGTAATATGTACGTTTTTTTGTCCAACAGTTAACGTTTGTGTTTCCATGTAGATTTCCGCGAACAAACCCAAAGGTATAAATACACATGTATGGGCTGTGTTTACGGTTTTCCTTACACATTGCTAGATCTGCAGAATTATACGCTTCTGATTTTCAATCAATGTGGTGTTAAAGTGCGTATTATTTTCCAAAATAAAGTTTGATTTTGTATTGGTGTTTAATAACATGAAACAATATTGTTTAATATGTAACTATAAGCAGTGATTTAGATTCTTTCATAGTTGTAATCTATCCTTGCATGCTAGTCGTCTATCAAATGTTAAATAAAATAATTATATTATGTTATGTTTTTTGTCAATATTAGCACCATTTTAATGGCTGGATACATTTCTAATGTGTTGCAACAATCCAAACTTAATTTCGTCTTAAAAACAAACAAACCACGACTGACATCACCCTGTTCTTGTCATCAGTTCCGAATTGGTATGTAGTGATGACCTGTGGTTCAATAGACATATTTATGTATGTTAAATAAAGGAGCCTCGAACATATGCATTTAAGTATTGTTCTACAATATATTATACATGTGTTTGTAAGCGAGCCTTTGGCGAGTTGACTGAATTTTTTTCTTGACGATTTAAATAAATCATGGTTAGAAATTACAATGAGTTTCAAAACGGTTTAAACACATGACTCATATGCTTTAAAATTAACTTTCATGATAAACCTTGAAATATGTTTTAATAAATTGACGTTACTTATCGCTGAAATGTAATTTCGTCAAAATGATGTATGGCCATGGGTCAGGCAAACAAAAAGCAGCAAATAGAAACGCTAGCAAAATAACTGTTGACCATGTCTGACATTTAAAACAAATGATCGAAATGGTAATATTATTTGTTATGCACAAAAGGTTGAACTAGTCATCAAGGCTAGGTACTAAGGTTTTTTAAGCTGCGCTAAATAATCTTATTATTTTATGTAGTCAGTATTAAAAAAATGATCAATCTACATACTTCATTCTAAAGTATTTATCAAATTTTTTGATTGATACGGATTCATTTATAGCATTTCATGAACATTTGATAAGACATTCAATATTAAATTGTGTAGATGTGCTGTTTTACGAATTAGTCCTAAAATGTATATCATTTATTTAAAAAAATAGATTTGTATATAATTTGTAAATCATATTATCTTTAAATTATTTTACAGCATCCGCATTAAACACATTGAACAGAAACATGATAACAGTTTGGGTACCGCCTACGGTAAATGCAAGGCGTGAATTCAATACTAGGTAAACGGCATGCCGAATCTTACGAGTAGCCCTGATTAAATTCCAAAATTCACGATTGTTTAACTCAAAATAACATTAAACTGCAAGGTCATTGGTAATTTCAATGCTAAACAGATTTATCAAAGCAACACATTTGACAATTCCTGAGGAACTTTCACACAAAATAGGTCTTAAACATGCTAACAAGACATTTATTGTCAAAATGTATGCACGCTCCTTTACAATAAGAGAAGAGTCTAGATTACATGACTGTGTCTGTCACCCTAGTCAGTGACAAGCTTCCAGTGCGAATAGTTGTTGAAATATTACAATTGTACTTAGCATATGCACAAAAGAAACCTCAGTGTTTATCAGTAATGTCTGTATTGGTGCATTATAAAATGGCATATTGTTTACTGAATGCTAGTTATTAAGATAGGTTAGGATCCCCACATTCAACTGTTGTACCGAAAATTATTTTGTGGCGTCGAATAATGCATCCACAGACCCAAGTACACATGTATACATTTGTAATACAAATTCATATCAATGTATTGTTAAGTTACTCTAACAGCGGTGTTTTGCTATTTATATGAAACTAAGAGCCAAGTATTTTGGATATAAAACTAAGAGCTGTGCCCGCAAAAAATATGCGTATGAACATTGTCCCGTATTAAAACATTTCCATATTTTAACTGGTTTCCATAGTTTTATTTGTTTATTTTTGTCAAGTAGTAATTTTATGTTTGTCTTTAACCTTGATGTTTTTAATTATATTTCAAGAACCTGTGGCGGTTCTTTAACTTTGACGTAAAATCTTGTTGAAGAGTGCAGTTGTGTTTCATGTTCATACACCAACATTTAAAGCTAGAATAAATTGCTATTTCTACTTCTATGTTTGGTGATATTGTAAAAATACGTTTATAAACCTAACCAACATATAATAATGGAGAGTCAGGTTCCTACTTCATAGTTACTAAACTGAACTTGAACCCATTCACCGGGGTTAGTAGATAGACGAAATTATATCGTACTTTACTCAGAAGCAAATCGCAGATAAATGGTACAGTTTGATATGCAAGTTGATTCAATAAATTACTGACGCTAGCAATTACGTAAGCTATACATACAATATTTGTTTTCAAACTGCTCCGAAAGAGTTACGAACTTGTTACCAAAACTAACAGGCAAATGAGTTGAATTGATATCCCCCGCCGAATAAATTGTGTTTATTGACGAGAGAAGAAATGAGTATAAGTTTTTTTGCATGGATTGCGATTCTCCTGATTGATATAAACATCCATGAAGTTTCTCTTTGAAATCATGGTTAGTATCTGAGATATAACTCGGAAAAAATAACAAGAACGGCAATACCTCTTATCTATGAAAGTTTATGGTTATGGTACTTCTGAATGATTCTTCTCCTCATTGATATTTAAACACCAAATAAATGTTGTGTTGAAATCTTATATAGTTTATGAGATATAACCGTGAAAACTTACATAGTACACCAACAACAAAAGGCACCAAGTACTCGTTATAGGCCCAAAAAACGAAATCGAGAGCACTTCTATAAGCCTGAGGTTCGGTGCAATCGAGCTATTATAAATAGGTTTAAAATAAAAGGCAAAAACATCTTATTTAAGAAAATAAACGGTCGTTGTTTTTGTGCATGGCACCTTTCATCATTGATAGATAAAAATCCATAAAGTTTCATGTGGGTGCCTTGTATACTTTTTAGATATAGCTCTTAAACCTTTGTGCCAGACAGACGGAAGGACTGACGGAAGTGACGCTTACGGTTAACAACAGTTCTAGATTGTGTTGATGGATCTTACGCACGAAACCGCGAACATTTTGTACGCCAGTTGGAATGGCTTAAAATCTAAAATGATGCAAAAAATACAGCAACATGAGCAACCATTACTTATATCTAATTGACATGCGATCAAGAAACAATCCCTATTCTTATCTATGCATGGGTTTATTAAAATTAAATGAAAAATAGTTTAGTGCAACACGTACTTTCAATGCCCTGTATTGTACGCGAGTGTCAGTAGTCGGATTTTGCAAGTAAAATATAGAACATTTACGACAAACCATGCTTTTAAAAAACTGTATGCATATTTCTTAATTGCAAACGATACATCATGCCAAATATGAATACTGAGTTAAAGTTATCGTTTTCTGTTAAATTAAAAGTACTTACAGTTTTACCGTGACATAGATTGTAGATGTTGGATGGTTGCAACAAATGTGAGATATGTTTTACATAAGTATTTATAAAGAAGTATGATTTAGCAATATTAAACAGTAAATTAATCTATTATTTGAAATATTTATCGAATCGTGCGATAACGAGTGTTTTAATTACCGATAAATACTATCACGTGAAAATCGATATGTTTACACATCTCTTCAAAAGACATGGGCGACGTTTGTTGTGTATGTGTTGATATTATACAATGCCATTTAATTGTTAAGGAATTCAATAGATCATTGATCATATATTGTATTTTCATCAGATTAAATGTACAAAAAAAGGGAGAGCAAGGAACAATGTGATCAATATAACAAATAATGCTCACATTTTTTAAAATTCATTTCTCAAACTATTAATTATCTTGTGTTTGAGTGCTAAGAAAAGAAAGTATTGATCATGTCACTGTACCGTTTTTGGTAGTATGTTTTGTTAGTGGGATGCTGGATTAAACGTTACTATCTATTTGTCTAAGACATAAACAAGTATGTTCAGTGAAATATAAACACGATAAACACAAAAGCAACCAAACCTGACTATTGCGACACTCTAAATATAATGTGTGTTTTTTATTCTGTTTTGTAAGATAGATGCTTCCGAAACATATACGATCCAAAATAAAAATGTTTGCCCTATGTTCCGACCCGTGTTCTTAATTGTCATGCTTTACAAAATGGGCCTCTATAAAGTATGCAACTCTTAAGTAACATTTTGGGTTCATACAAACACACTATTTTAATTAAACCCCTGTCATAATTTGCATTGAAGGCATGGAAAATTAAATAAAAAAATGGAACAACATGGTTCTGATCTCGACATTTATATTATCCCTTTTCGCACTCCATAAATGACTTCAATACCATACTAAATTCATAATCAGTCATTGAGTATAAACACTATTTAATATTTAAATATATAAATATTTATTTAGACGAAAAAAACTCAAACAAAATATAGGAAATTTTATACACGACTTCTTCGAAAAACTTACAACCGCGCTGATTTGTATAACTCCTGTTCTAAATGCCATTGTGCGGTCATAGTTATAAAGATGATTGTAAAAAAACGGCATGTATGTAGGCAGTTAAATCTTAAATTTATTATTGCCATAGCACCATTATTTTGTAACTATAAATCGAGATTATACGATGTTTTTATAAGTGTTTAATTATCATAAATTGATATAATATGTTAAAATAACACAAAATAGGCAAGACAAAATATATACATTGAAGACGAATTTCATAAAATGCAGCAAAGACAAATAAGCGCCCCGAGCCGATTGTGACGAAGATATTTCGTACATATTTTCCTACAATAACCGAAGCATTCGTCTTTTTAGTTAATGTTCGTGTGTCGTATGAATAGATATCGTTGCAGGAATTTAAAATGAACCGTTAAACTAATTTTCGATTTAAATCGTACTTGCGTGATATACACGCTGGCGAATTCGACTGTAGAGACATTTTCGATTTCAGAATTAAATATCTGGCTTATTTCGCATTTTTCGACACGTGATCTTCTTAACTTTTTTTTTAATTTACATTGAAATATATTTATAATAAGTTTTTGCAAATCTTATATAAATGAATAGAATAACTAATTGACAAAATCGTATTATCTCGCTTTAATAGCAAATGGCTGTAACGATATCTATGATGAGTCACAGGTTGTCGACATTGTTACATATGCAGATGGGTAGGGCGAGCATATTTAGTTAATATATTTATATATTTTTATACTTATTTATTTATAAATTTATTTATTGATTTATTTTTATGGTACGGGGGAAATATGTCAAACTATGAATTTCACGAAATTCCTAAATGATTCAAGAATTTTGAGAATTAACTATTTTTCATTTAAGGACTTCACTGATTTCATTAACAATTTCAAGAACATACTGAAAAATTGCCTTAAGTCACTTAAAGAAAGTCCTGAAACGGCATAAGCTTGATTCACAATTGTTAACTGCTTAACATAATTAATGCTTTAATTTAAGTATATATATATCTTTATTGTCGATACATATATTGCAACTGTTAAGCGTCTAAACTACTGTCGGTACTGTATTTTTGTAATAATCGATACATTTACTTCTCTTCTCGTTGTTAGTTGTCGATATTTCTCTCTTACCTGTTAATCGTCGATATAACGTGTGTATCTCTTAAAGAACACTAATTGCAACGTGTTTATTTATGTTTTATATTCTTCTTCGACCTCTCAATCAGCGGATGTGATATGTTATCTCTCAATCTATATTTTTCCATTCTTTATCTTAATTGTTCTTTCATCTCGTAATTGTATATATGTCCCGTTTGATTTCAAATCGTCGATATTCCAAACTCTATATCGTCAATGCCTTGCAAACTTCATATGAAAAATATGATTTGCAATACCGAATTATAACATTGCAGGCACACATATGATTCTTAGTTGTATTGTTTTGTGTTGTTTTGGTTGTTGCTACTGAACCATTAAACAGTACTTAATTTTCAGTTTCTTTACATGTTTTTTTTCATGACGTCATGCATGAAATTAACTTGTTAAACTTCATATTTAAAGGGATCTTTTCACGCTTTGGTAAATTGACAAAATTGAAAAAAGTTGTTTCAGATTCGCAAATTTTCGTTTTAGTTATGATATTTGTGAGGAAACAGTAATACTGAACATTTACCATGGTCTAATAGAGCCATTATATGCATCTTTTGACGATTTTAAAACCTAAAAATTATAAAGCGTTGCAACGCGAAACGATTGAATAATTTGGAGAGTTCTGTTTTTGTCGTTAAATTTTGTGAAACTACGAAGATTGCTTATATAAGGTATAAAATACGTTCAGCATGTGTACTCGGCGGAATAGCTCAGTAGGCTAAAGCGTTTTTACTTCAGGACTCTGGCAGGACTCCAGGGGTCACTGGTTCGAAACCTGGTCCGGGCAATGTTCTTTTCCTTTTTTTAATTTTATTCTTGATTTTTTACTGGAGCTTTTACGATCCAATGTTTACATTTATCGATATAAAGCATTTAATGAATAAGTTAAAAAATGCCAAAATCTGTGAAAAGGCCCCTTTAAGACATTATATGTTTTCTGTTTCTATTTTATAGGTATTAATGTTTTAACGGATCAATGTCTGTAACGTTACGGCACAAATAACATACACCGTTTGACTGTGTGCATGCTATTACGAAATTGCTTGTGCGATGTTTTGTCATGCCCAAAGTGGTTGTCGCGAGTTTATGTTTAAATTGATCAGTTTCAGCGCATGTGGCTGCATTATCTGTGGATCTTTAATTTGGCTTGTAACTATCAAAATGTGTACTTCTAAACTCCCAAAAGATAGACTTATTTGTGCAAAACAATCTCGGATAGTTTTCAAGGTACAACATTTATTACAAATAAATTTATTTATTAACGGGTGAATTAGGAAATAATATTTTCATTCATAGTTTGTTGCCGGATAACCCTTGGTCTGGTATTGGTCTGGTATATAGATGCGAATGAAGAGTGCGCACATTAAACCGCAAAATTCTAACTCAAAGACGTTTTCGACACATGACCAACAGCAGGGCATCAACTGCATTCATTTTAAGGGAGCTAATTCACATCGGATCTATTGATTAATAGCAAATTCACGTGAGATCTGAAAGGCATAAACATAATTTGCATTACGTGGTTCCCTTGTAGTAGATTCACATAACATAGTTTTATTTGAGAATGAAAATTAAGTATTATTGGATTGTTTGAGCACCTGCGCTGGTAATGTGTGATTTTCACACATACCTATATGCGTATAAATGCGTTATTATTGCAATTTTAATTCGTTTTAAATTGCCTGTAGAGTGGTATATTGTATTTATATGACATTTGCGTTCAATTGATGCAATATAAATTACCGATTTAATGTTCTTGATACATAAAACTCCATTTTGAACATTCATTCCGCACATCGAAAGATTTATTTGTATGAGTATGCAGAATAGCTTTATGATTTTATTAAACATAAATTTGCGCCATAAATAAAATGGGAGAGCATACGATTCGTCCGGAGAAGAGTAATGATTGTAGCATAAGAACAGCTCGTAATTCTAGTGGAACCTTTGCAAACCGCATAAACTAAAACTTATATTGATAGGTTTAATATCGTCCATCCAGATATAAGATATATTTTCATAACAAGTAATTGCAATAAAATTTAAAATTGAAACACAGCTTTTAAAAATGTTTTTGAATTCAAACTGTATGCAGCAATAAATGTGTCAAGTATTTCAATAAACATGTTTAAAACAGTATAGGATATGAATTATTAATCATGAAAGTAGGGCACTTAGAGTGCGTTTTATCATTTCTACTGTTAAAACTGTCCAAGATAAAGCGATTGTTATATCGGATCAGTTTCAAGTAATTAGATAAACAAAAAGGAAGTCTTCTTAGGCAAAGATTTTGTTTTAACTTTTCTTCCCGCAAATTAAACATGGATACGTTTTTTTTCCGCTGTACATGTGATTATGTTTAAATAACATTCAGCGCTGTATCTAGACTATCTGTAAGTTGTAAACCCGGTCGTAAAGTGAATACACGGCGTACATGTGTAGCTATATGTATAAAAAAAAAACAAATAGACAGTGTCCATTTAATCTTGCATAGTTAGGTATAATATGTTTCACACAAAAAAAATAAAACAACGTAAATGTTTGGCTACATTTCGGATCCTCTTCCTCCTTAGCCTTCGATTTTTTTTGCATTTATTTCCAATTACATGCTTTAATTGTGATAGAAAATTAACATCCGAGCTTATAATGGCTTCATTAGTTACGTGATATCGTGAAATATAAGTCTATAAAACATCAGTAAATTACTAGACAGAAAATCTACTTTTTGTTTGCGAATATAACAAATATATTAAGTGTCAATATTGCTGCTTACAAATACGCACTTACAAATTACCCCATTGGTGCAAAGAGGTACCATGTGTCTTGTAATTTCAATGTCACATGATATCTTTTTGTACCAAGGGCTTGTTTCATTAGCACATAAAAAATAACTAAAACTAACTTAATCAAATCAAACACAGATCATATGTCTCTAACTGACTATAAAGTTTAATGTACCTATTAGTATGCCGTGATGGTTTAATGGGCTGAAAACTATTGTTTACTATCAGTGGCAAGGCTTTCGCAAAAAAACACCCTATTTATTGTTGGTTTTAACTTTTTAAATGCATAGTTCGCCTTTACATTCCTGCAGTTGATAACTGTCAGCAACAAGCGTACGAAATGAATTTGGCACTTGTGAAGTGGTTATTCGAGTAAAATAAATGTGCGTTGTATATGACTGCTAGAATAAAACACAAAGTACAATATAAAGAAAGTGTCCAGAAAAAAGTATTAAAACAAAACATGCGTCCATTGTATACAGATGCCCACCATAAGCACATTTGTCCTCAAGTTGACCGTTCACCTCGAAGTGTGATATTGACCTTAAAGGGTTGGATATGGGGTTTACAAGCGGAACTTTGAATTAGCTTGGTTTATAATCTACACAGTATTTTTAATTCTATCATTTCATTGCAAACTTATGACTGTGACAGATCTGTTCAAGCGGTGTAATTTTCCACCATCCCCCTTGGCATAACGAAGTCTATTGTATTCGTTAATAGAACATGTCCTTTACTCTTGTTTCTACTACATTAAACGTAAGGAATCATGTTCGCAAGAAGAAACCAAATAAAAAGAAACTCCAATCAACTTGCCTGTTTGTCAAATAATTTGACGTGTTCATAATTTCGCGGACTCAAATAGTCGTATATTCATGGCGCTATATACATATGGCTTTCAAAGGCTTAGATTCCACCCTGTCATGAAGACGCAATAAATGTCTGTAATGCAAACTTTCAAACATTTTTGCAACATGTATCTATATACTGAAATGTAAAATTTTATAAAAACGTTTTGTATTTTAAGTCTCTTTGCACACCTGTAAAGAATGAACCCGGGTCTTCTTGGTTTCAAAAAATGTATAATGATGTCCCTTAAATTTCAAGCTTGTATTTTATTGACTTCAGTGGTCATGGCCATGTCGTGAATATATTTTCAAAAATCATGCTTGTTTATTCTATTGGTGTGTTCCATTTTCTAGGTTGTTTCAAATACTAATATATAAACTAGTTAATCATCTAAATCAATCCCTTCATATACTTGTTGTGCAATCCAAAACCAAAACACATGGTCTGTCTAACAATCTGTAGAAGATAAAGAAAGAAAGATATTCTGTATGCCGATCTCAACAATTTTGATATTATAGTGTTTACTGAAACTTGGCTCAGCTCAACAGTTGACACTGACGACCTACTTTTTCCTTCTTATCATAAGCCGTTCAGACGGGATAGAAGAAACGATCCCCATGGAGGTATTCTAGTATACGTAAAATCCGATCTCTTTGCCATTGAGCGACCTGACCTACAAATTGATGATCTAGAATGTCTATGGGTCGAACTACGTATAAAGGGAAGGCGTCTTTTATCTGGCTCTTTCTACAGACCACCAAACTCTTCTCCTTATCTACTAGAATGCATAAACGATTCGATCTCACTAGCCGTTGACACCGGTATTGAGAACATTGTTATCACAGGTGATTTTAATATTGACATGAATAAAACACAGTGCAGGATCAAAATGGAGACCCTTCTTTTACAGTATAATCTCAAACAGATTATTAAAGAACCTACTCATTTTACTGAAACCTCGAATTCCATTCTTGACCTTTTTATAGTAACACCTTCCTTGAAAGTGCTAAAAAGAGGCGTTGGAGAACCCTTTCTTAACCAGCAACTTCGATTTCATTGCCCAGTCTACTGCGTCATAAACTTTAATAGAATAGCTGGATCTAATTTTAAACGTAAAATATGGCTATATAAATATGGGGACTACACTAATCTAAGACAACTTGTGCAGAATTTCGATTGGAACAGTTGTTGTGATAATAATATTGACATATACACTTCAAATTTCACACGTCAACTTATCAGTCTCTGCGAAGCTACAATCCCGAACAAAATAGTTACAATAAGAACAGCCGATCCTCCATGGCTACATACTAATATTCGTAAGGAAATCCGACGCCGCAAACGAGCATACAAAAAAGCCAAGGCTACTAATTTAGACCGACACTGGCACATCTTTCGCCAACAACGTAAAATTGTTAATAATCTTGTCAGATCAGCGAAAAAAGTGCACTTTGAAAATCTCGCTAAACTTATACGTGAAAATCAACACTCATCATCCGACTTCTGGAAAATAATAAAAAAATTCACAAATAAAAATACCACACAAAACGAGTTGCCTCCCTTAATTCATAATGGTACCATATATGAGTCACCCCTTGATAAAGCAAATATTCTTAATTCATTCTTCCAAACTCAATCTACTTTAACTACACCAAATACGCATATGCACAACCTACATTCCCAAGAGCCAGATTACCCCGTCCTTGAAGATCCAATTATTTCCCGTCAAGATGTCTTGGATTCCATTAAAGTGATGAAAACGGGAAAGGCATCAGGTCCAGACCAAATAAAAAGTCAAGTTCTAAAGCAAATTGCATCCGAGATTTCAGGTCCCCTACAAAATCTTTTTAATTTTTCTATTAGTAATGGTAGGGTCCCACGGAGCTGGAAAGAAGCAACTGTTTGTGCACTTCACAAAAAGTCTGATCCTCAGGATGTTGAAAATTACAGACCGATCTCTCTTTTAAGTGTTTTAAGTAAATGTCTCGAGAGAATTCTCCACAAATATATCTTTAACCATTTAAGGGCTATTGAATTTATAACCCCATCTCAATCAGGCTTCATTCCAAAAGATTCCACCGTCAACCAATTAGTCTCTGTGTATCACTCCTTTTGTAAAGCCCTTGACGAAGGTAAAGAGGTTCGAGCCGTTTTTTGCGACATTTCTAAGGCCTTCGACAGAGTATGGCATGAAGGACTTATCCACAAGCTCCGAATTAGTGGTATCTCGGGCAATCTTCTATCTTGGTTAAAAGACTACCTACATGAGAGGACCCAGTGTGTTGTAATCTCTGGCTGCCAATCTGACCCATTACCCATAAACGCTGGTGTCCCTCAAGGGTCTATATTAGGGCCCCTCCTCTTTCTCATTTATATAAATGACATTGTACGAGATATTCACTGTCCAATTCGCCTATTTGCAGACGACACCACGCTATATATCATCGTCGACAACCCTGTTGATGCGGCTAATCATCTTAACACTGATCTTGCAAAAATTCATTCCTGGGCTGATAAGTGGTTGGTAACCTTCAATCCATCCAAAACCGAATCTTTAGTTGTATCTAGAAAAATCAACCGCCTAATTCATCCCCCTCTCTTTTTCAACGACTGCCAAATCACTGAGGTTTCGTCTCACAAGCATCTTGGCTTAACTTTTTCTGATACATGTTCCTGGCATGACCATATTGAATCAGTCATGAAGAAAGCATGGCAAAGACTCAATGTAATGCGAACGTTCAAGTTTACGCTCGATAGAAAGTCTCTTCTCTCGATTTACACAACATTTATTAGACCAATTCTTGAATACGCTGATATAGTCTGGGATAACATTAATACACAAGATGAAATAGAACTTGAGAAGATTCAACAGGAAGCAGCAAGGATAATCAGCGGGGGGACACGTTTGGCATCCTTGCAAAACCTATACAATGAAACTGCTCTCGAACCATTAAAAATAGGAGAACAAAACATAAACTTACCCACTTCTATAAAATGTATAATTCACTAGCACCCCCATACTTGTGCACACTTATCCCCTCTAGCGTGGGAGAAAGATCTGCTTATCCACTTCGTAACTCTAACAACATTCGCAGTATCCAATGCAAATCACAACTTTTTACTCGATCTTTCCTACCATCAACTATAAACTTATGGAACAATTTACCAGAATCGGTGAGAACGGCTCCTTCTCTCTCTGCTTTCAAAGCAAATTTTAGTAAAGATAAGAAAATAATTCCCCAGCATTTCTACGATGGGGAGCGGACATCTAATATTCTACATGCGCGTTTACGAATGCATTGTAGCAGTTTAAATGAACATTTGTACTCAAAAAACATTGTACAAAGTCCATATTGTCAATGCGGTGCGATTGAAGACACATATCACTTTTTCTTCAATTGCCCCATTTATGCAGGAAAAAAGAGTTATCCTTTTTAACAATCTGTCTAGATTCTTACCCATAACTTTGCAACTTCTTCTTTTCGGTGTTAAAGACGGCTCATATGAAGTAAATTCATTAATATTCAAACATGTTCAGTCTTACATCCGAGATAGCCATAGATTTTAACCCATTTCTATCTCAGGAACAAACCATATTCTGCTAACGATGCCCCGTTCCCGCAACTGCTTCCTTTCTTACCGCAACTTCTCTAATTCTGAAACTTTACTCTTCCACTGCTATCCCTTTCCTTCTCCACTTATTAGCTCTTATGCTATCTACATTACTCTGTTATAATTTTTGTATTATAGTTTATATTAATTTTACATTTCTAACCAGTATGCAATAATCTATCACTGTAATATATTGTTCGTAATTTTGACATGTCTTTAAATAGTTGTTATACGTTTGGTTGTTTACACCATTACAGCAGCGCTTCTAACTGACAGAAGAGAGACATAGTATAAGCCTCGAGCTTCCTTCTCAATTCTGTCCAATTGTATTCTACAGCCTTTATGTAAAGCAATACTGCAAGTCTACCTGCCTAGCATATTGCTCAAATATAATATGTATGTTTGTATTGTATTGCTTATATGTACTTTCAATGAACTAAATAAATAGTGTTTAAACCAATCTGTAGACTGATTCTATAATGCGAACGTGTTTGAATAATATCGTAAATCTCCCAGAAAACGTTTACTCGTAAGACAAGTGTCGTTTAAGTGCAATCCACTCATAAAATTGCAGGTACATTTCACCATTACCACACAAGTTGCCATCGCAAGTCGTTGACTCGTTTATTTTTGTTAAAAAAAGGAAAATGCTCGAAGATCATATACTGCATAATGACATCGACATTGTTTTACCTCAGAAATGCTAGGTCAAATGACTACGTCAATCTAATCTAATCTAATCTAATTCAATGTTTGGTGAGTTGTCAAAACTGCTTATAGGGCGGATAAACACGACTCATGTTCGCTATTTTAAACCAACAGGACGAATACGGTGGATGAATGTTACATAAACTTATTCATCTATTTCACAAGGATCTGACAACGGTACCATTAACAAAGTTTGTTTACTGCGATGAATAAACACAAGTTCCCAGCCGGGGATCGAACCCACGATCTCCCGCACTCGAAGCGGACGCACTACCACTAGGCTATTTGATGCAGATACAGACATTGTGCGCGAGTAAACTCGTATTGATGCAGATACAGACATTGTGCGCGAGTAAACTCGTATTTGATGCAGATAAGACATTTAGCGCGAGTAAACTCTTATTTGATGCAGATAAGACATTTAGCGCGAGTAAACTCGTATTTGATGCAGATAAGACATTTAGCGCGAGTAAACTCGTATTTGATGCAGATAAGACATTTAGCGCGAGTAAACTCGTATTTAATGCAGATAAGACATTTAGCGCGAGTAAACTCGTATTTGATGCAGATACAGACATTGTGCGTCGTATAAACATATCTGCTTATTTTGATTCCAAAACTATGCGCATGATGTTTTTGTTACTAGAATTAAGATACAAGAGTAGAGAAGAAAATGAATTTAAATGGCACAGATCTCTATGTTTAAAATTATATTGTATCTACGACTTCTAATTGTTGAATCTAGTTTATTTGTATTCATCAGCGTTTTATTTATGTTGACATAAATGTATCATTGCATATTATTTTCAGCAACATAAACAGCTTCTGTCACTTAATTTTATACAGTCGAAGATTCGAAATAGGTTGATACAAACAGACACCATTATTTTTATAATGCGAAATAATCCAGAGATATCGCCTACTAATCGCATGCACGTATTATTCTGTAATTAGTTCAATAATTTTTTTATTGCATCAATTGAAATGCGTTTGTTATAAGATAGTGTTCAGCTCAATCTTATCGCATGCTAGTCCATATATAGCTAAGAAACGATTTGTTTACAATAGCTTTATATATATATATATATATATATATATATATATATATATATATATATATATATATATATATATATATATATGTTCTATTCAGACGAAATGTTATCCGCCAAAGAATAATAAAGGAACACATGAATATACATTACTCTTAATAAAATACAACAAGGCAGTCTGTTTAAACAAAAAATGCGGACACTCATTCAAAATTAGAATGGCAATGTGTGTGGTACGCGACATTAATCATAATGTGGTGCAGACGTATTACATGCCGATCCGGACATTTACCGAAACATGACAATCACATCGTTACAAATGTAGTAGGTAAAATTATTCAGTTTGCAATAAGGATTCAGTTTCTTTTTTTCACTTCACCAAGTTACACAGACATACACAACATAACATAATGTGATAAAACATAATCAAATAAGAGTGCCTGTGTATTGGTCATCAAAGGTGCGAAATCTATATCTTTCCGAAATGTGTTGATACATGTCGTTTCTTGGATCTGCTCCACGATATACGAAGTATGAATCAATCTCTTTTGGTTATATTGACTTGTATTTAACAAAACCTAACTTGATAGAAAACACACTGCCATTGTTGTTTTGGCTCTTTATGTACATTGTAAACGCTCGCTTTTACGATTATCTACGGAAATATTTTCATACACAAAGGCAGACATGCCAGATAAATAGGCAAGTTTTAAGATGAAAGCAAGTGTTGTTTTTCAATAGTCATTTCTAATGATTATATTTCGATAAGTATGCGTTATTTTTGGAATATCACAGATTTTTTTTTTACATGCAGATTGTAATCAATTATTTAGGAATTTATTGGCATTTTCATTAAACTTGGTTTCCTCATGTACAATTTTGGATTTTAATCCAATATTTGTTGAAAAAGGGTTCAACAACGTAATACTATACGTTCTCACATGATTTGGAAATAAATTAGCATACGCTGAATTCATGAGGTATAACAACATACGTTTTAGATTTTCCAGTTCTTTGGATCACTTTTAAATGTTCTCTTCTATTATGTTAATGAAACATACTTAAGATGTTTTACATGTTATTCGTTTGACAATATTCTTTAAGTGCATCCTTAACTTGATAATAGAATTTATTTTATTTTATCAAGTAAGGTTGTTGGAAGTGTCCGGCAAACATGTGTGCACTTTTGCAGGCCAAGTGCTCTAAAAGTTAACTATGTTTGTCCACTAAACAAATAATCATAATTTTAATATTAATGGTATTTTATGGCCAAAACACCAGTAACTCACACAATACATGCAATCCCAACCGGTAAGGTGCCACTTATTTGCACACATGTAAAGTTTTAAGACTACTCGTCCTTATTCTCGGAATTTATGTTCATGTAAACGAGTACTAAAACTAAATATTTTCAAATTAAACAATAAAGTGTATCTTAAATTTTGATTTGCTCTGGATTTGTCATTCATACTGCATACGGTCATAACCTCTCGTGACGATCACACTCCAATCTTAACATAAGTTTAGCCCTGCTGATACATTTGTTTTCATTATTATATTTTCAGTGCTAAAAAAGTCATTATGACATTCTATTATTAAAAAACAGATATTAAGATACAACTTTTTTTCCTATTTAACTTTCGACGCAGCCTCGCGGCCGTTTTTGAAAGAAATTGATGATAAGATTAAAGATATCAAACTTTGTATTTAAATATTCATATTTTGTAAATTATTCATATATCAATATTACACGCGTGGAATTATAATCGATCACTTTTCCCCTATACAAATAATATTGTTTCGTATTTAAACTCTACGTTTAGTCCAGAAGGACTTTAAAAGTTAAATAATTAAACGCAAGATTTTATGAAAGAGTGGACCTTGCAACAATATTACGTGTTTATGGTAATGTTTATTAATTAATTTATTTATTTTATGTAGATCTACGCGAATATAAGTATTTTAAATTAAAATCATAATTGATTTTTATGAAAAGAAAATTGCATCTGGATTTTGTGCGATTAACTTTTTATACATTGTTTTATTTAATATATATTCGAAATGTTATTTTTAAGTATTTATTTGGAAGACATGATAATGTAAATAACTTTTTAAATTTATTAATTATGGTAGTTTATGAAAGCAATTGTCTTCAACGAAAACAAACGAAGATCATGCAAGAAACGATGAAGATAATAACGCAAACATATGCCCGGTAAATTGAAATCACGAATCTCATTTTGCTCAACATAAGTATTCAACATTGTAAAATAAATATAATGTCAGGCCCATTAGAAAGATTTCAGACACTCCTCAGTCTTTATTTTGACGATAATTCCGAAAGGCCGAAACAGATATATATTTTTGGCGACGAGAACAATAAATTATTTGTACAGTCTGGCTATATTATTATGTCTAGGTAACTCATCTTCCTGGATTGTAATATCACTTTGAGTAGCATTTTTCAAAATTGAAGACATACTCTGCACTATCCAATTACGTAATATTTTACAAACTGACTACGAAAAAACGTATTTTTAAGCAAGTTTCAAAGCTGTTAAAAGCTTTCAAAAGTTTGCATATATTTTTGCATTCATTTTGTTGTATATCAGCATTACACAAAAATTCGATCCGACCAATTTATTTACCCATATATATAATAATATATATATAATTTTTCAACAAGTTTAACCACATTAATCCCATGTTTTTAGGTTTGATAACGTTGTTGTATGTTTTAATTTATTAACATTGTGGCCTGAGTTAATGTTTAACAATGACCATATGCGACTCGTTCTTTCGGTCTGTAATATGAACACTTTTTAATATTATTATTTGATCCTTATTGTATATGATATCCTTATTGTTCTATTTCAGTGTAGTATTCATCCACGATGTATACATGTTTGTGCAGTTGTTGTTGACATTTAAAACGATCGTTCATACCTGTTTTGACAATATATTTTAACTCATGACAATTCAAACTGAACATGTATTATCAGAATCGCTTTTTTTCGGCTTTATTCACATGTTAAATATGTATACATTCTATTTGGTGTGCGTGTGTGCGTGTGGGTGTGTGTGTCCATCTGTGTTGAATCTGCATTTAGTGCGGATTTGTAGTATGTCTCAACAATTATAAATAATTAACTTGATATATGTTCGCGACAGTGGGACGGATTTTGAACTACATATTCAAGGTGGAGAAGACCCACCATGCCCGATGAGTACAAACACATTCGTAAACATTCCATAATTTGTCAGAAATTATATAAAGTGGCAATTTGTTAAGCAATATATTATACAATCCCTTAAAAGGTACTAGTTCAATGTGTTTGGCATTGTTTGAAGTTCGTTATTTAATGCTTTAAATTGGTATATTTAAACATGGTCATGGTCTATTTGAGAGGAATATGCGTTCCAATACAAATGTAGTTAAATCGCTTAAAAGCCGCATTGATAAATTGCTTTACATGTGCGCATGCCGCGACGATAGCATATTAACACACACTTATCCAACCGATGATTGTGAGTGATGATGTGATTTAATTCGTTGAAGAGGTAGCTTTCGTTGCGAGTAAGTCATTACTGTTTTGGATCCGATATTTGTAATGCAGAATTTTAACAAATATTAAATATACTGATTAGGTAAGCAAATGTTTCAATACTTACTGCGTTTAAACAAACTTATAAAAGATGTTTCAGAATATAGTAATCAATTTTATGAGTTATATCATTTTATATGTGAAATCAGGTGAATGCTAGTAAATGTTAAGCTGGTACAAGTAGATTCGTAAGGGTTATATTTATATAAAAATATTGTAATGCAGAGGCTATATATTGTATAACTTTTAAATAAAGCTGAATGTGGGATATATTATGAATAAAATATATAAAAAGCGTATGAAAATGTATCATAGCTAGGCTAATTATATATAAATAACTATATGAAGAACAAATGTAGCGCTTATATCTGATAGGTTCTATCATACAGATATGTTAATATATCTAGACATGTATTATATGCATTTAAGCTTTTAAGCTTTTCAAAAATGCATGGATACTAGTGAAAGGCATGTCTATAAAGTTTATGATTGTGTGTGGTGTTTGTGTAAGATTCTATACTTGTTAACAAAAAATCTGTCAGGTTATTTATAAAGTGAAATTAACTAAAGTATTTTGAGACTAAACGTTATAGTATGAGTGCGTCTTATGGAAAAGCTTAAACTATAATCGGATATTAATATGTACGTATGTTATATGAGTTTGTGCATTGATTTCAGTTTATTTTTAGCGTATCTATAAAACCATTAATAAATTTAAAAACAACAACAACATTATGTTTAGAATTATACGTGATTTAAGATTCATGTACATGTGATGATAAGTTACTGTGCATTATCGGCATAACTTTTTAAACTCTATTAAACTACAAAGAAACTGATACATAATTAGTGAAGTTCATTTGTATAGTGTTTGGCAATTGAGTTATGTTGACATTTTCAAAAGAAATGAATAAGAAGGATTCAACTTTGATCATTTTTACTATATTCATACTACTGTGATTGTAAATGTAAATAATCGTTTGATAAAAGCTAAAAAGAAAGTCATGATGTAATACAAAAATTGATCTTTCATTTTTAATTCATTTTTTTTGTCAAACAATTTTTGAAAGGATAAATATTAAATAAATACTAATTATAATTACAATTGCTTATATTAGTATTTCATTATTATCATTTTACCATAGTATTAATATAATAACAAATATTATTATTAGTTATTTTATTTATAATAATAATAATAATAATAATAATAATAATAATAATAATAACATTATCATCATCATCACCATCATCATCATCATCATCATCATCATCATCATCATCATCATCATCATCATCATCATCATCATCATCATCATCATCATCATCATCATCATCATCATCATCATCATCATCATCATCATCATCATCATCATCATCATCATCCTCATCATCATCATCATCATCATCATCATCATTATCATCATCATCATCACAATCATCATCATCATCATCATCATCATCATCATTCTCATAATTATTATTAAGTATTAATTTTATTGTTATTATCATCTTTATTATTATTAGTAGTAGTAGTAGTAGGTTTTGTAGTAGTAGCTGTTGTTGTTATAGTAGTAGTAATAGAAGTTGTATTATAGTAGTAGAAGTAGTAGTAGTAGTAGTACTATTATTATTATTACTATTATTATTGTAATTATTATTATTAGTATTATTTATATCATATTCATAATTAAAACACACACATACTTAAACAATAACAATCATCATCCTCATAATCCTCATCCTCATCATAAACATTATCATCAACATTAACATCATCATTATCATCATTATCATCATAGTCATTATCTTTTCTTCATCATCATCTTCTTCATCATCAGCATCATTATCGCAAAATAAAAATGTATGTTTGCTATTTGCAATATTGATAATAATTTAAATGAAAGTAAAAAGGAACACAATAATAATCATAATAATAATAATAATAATAATAATAATAATAATAATAATAATAATAACAATAATAATAATAATAATGATAAAAATAAAAATAATAATAATAATAACAATAAATATATAGATAATAATAATAAAAATAATAAAAGTATTAGCATTTATTGTTATAAACATATTATTATTATTATTATTATTATTATTATTATTATTATTATTATCATTATTATTATTATTACTATTAGTAGTAGTAGTAGTATAATTATTATTATTACTTGTAATTATAATAATTATTATTACGATTCTGTTCGGTAATCTTGCGCAGTTAAGGGTCAATTTGTTTAAAAACATGTTCTTTTGTAAATTGAAAGCATAATATCTAAATTTATTATGAAAAAAAAGAAGTTCATGTGCTTATTAACACAAAAATATATGATTAATTTAGTGAAGAACTGTCCGATTTGATTTCAAAACAAACATGACTCACCTTGTAGCGTAATTACACATTGTGAACACACAGTAACAATCAATGTTCATTTCTGTTTTCATCGCGATTTATTTCTGTTGAATATTTCTTAATACAACGCTTGTTAATGTTCATGAAATATAATTTTACAGCACGGCGGCCAACATGGCCGCCACGTCAAGAAGACGTGACAAATCTCAAAGTTCCTTTCAGATCTACCCGCAGACTGCCTACTACTAACTAAAACACTGCATTTTATCCCCAGGTAAATTTACATAAAATTTACTTGTAATTTCCATTGGTCACCAAGGTCCGGGCTTATTACGGATTGGTTACATTGCACCTAGGGAATTGATAGCCCGAACTGTTCGAGTTCTTACTTGCTTATAGAATATTCTAAAACCTCATTACTCGGTGTGACATAAAACTTTATGTTATGTTTGCCTGTGAATGCCTGTGAATTATTTTATATGGCCTGTACACATAAGATTTTCTGTTGACCCCTTTCATGTGTACCGTTACAACGATAAATGAGGTAATAACAATCCTATATGTCAATAAGTTGACCTGTTCCGTTAATCAAATGTCTGTCAGTTATATAACCCCTCAATTTCCTAATCTTAACATATGGTATTAAACTTTTCAATTTATTTACCCCACACTATATCATGTTTACTTGCTTATTGACAAACCTTCCAATATTTTAACATGCACGAGATGAACTCTCAAATAGTTTGACCACTTTAACTTTTAACTTCTGCTTATGTATAAGATAGAAATATTGATGTAAATAATCTTTTAACATTTCCTTACATATTAGTAATTACAAAAGTTACTAATCAATTTCTCAAACATATTATTAAAATATTTCCTTATTATTAAATCTATCCGTACTTTAATTTCTATCATAAGAATAATCAATATGCTATAGGAATAAACAATATGCATATACCGTTATGTCACAACCTCATTTTCAAACTATCACAGTGTCCGGTAATCTTGCGCACTTAGCGTAATGACCTCATTTAGGCAAAATGTGGTTCCAATTAGGGACAAAAAACATTCCAGAAAATTATTTAAAAACTCAGTTTGTAAAACCATTCAAATTTAATATGAGTTTCTAGTGCAGCTATTTTCACTACAAATCAACAAATAATATAGTCACTAGAAGTAGTTTACAATTAATAAAAAAGTACCTGAAAAGTGCATGAAGTAGAGCACCTTACCATTAACAGGTTGAATTTTACTTCAATCATACTTCCATAGTTTACAGAAAATATCCAAACTAGGCCATTGCGCATGCGGAGATCATACCAAATGTTGTTTGCCAGAATGGTGGGAATTAATGACAATGTCGTCTGATGCGATATATTTTCAATGGCAAAAAATACCATAACTGATCGGATATTGTGCAATGGAATGCTAAATTACATGTTGGATTTATAAATTCTTAATTTAAAGTATGAAAACGCTAAGGACTGCAGGGAATTTGTGATTCATTTCGAGTTTATCGTAAGTAAGTAGGTCAGTGTTTACGATCAGTATATCAGTATAACAAATGAGTTAATATCAGAAATCAATATTCGAAATAAAACAATTTGTCATTGAATGCTTGTTAAAATTCTTTTTATATGATTGTCGCATTTTTCTTTTGTAAAATAATGATAATGCAACTAATGAACGATGCGCGTGTGTCAATAAGGGTTTCTTTGTTGGAAATACGTCCTACGTTCTATTATTCTTATGTCAGAAACAAAACAATGTATTAACATGTTATGAATAACTACCATTTTAAAGATTAACTACCAACAAACAATATATTCAATCTGTCGTGCTTTGTACTTGACAAGTCCACCATGCTATTATTTGAACCTATGAATGATGTTACCGTATTATGATATATGGTTCATTGAAAGGGTTTCTCAAGACTTAGCTGAAATATCTTGATTGCGAATCTAACAACCGACCAAACGTGTAACTGTTGAATAATAAGAGAACGGAACAAACACTTTAACGCAGCGAAAATAAATGTTTCGACGTTTACAGCTGCAACAATTGATTACCGATGAAATACATGCCATATACTTAAACATACCAGAGCCAATGAATATATCAGCACACCCACATACTACGAATCAAACCACACATAAGCAAACAACACAACAATATACGGTTAACTATAAAGTTATTTGTGTGGCTCCTCAAGTTGATGGTCTAGAGCTTGTGCTTCTCTGTTATATAATGACATGGCCGAGGAAACTTTTTAATGCAGGTTTTTTACATGCGTCAAAATCATATCATGTATTTACCAACGAGCTCGTTTACAGTAGAGTTAGCGATTGTGTTCCGCAATATTGCGATTATTAGCGATTGCGTTTTTAACCGTTTTAAACCGTTTTTAAGCGTTTGTTTTGCGTTTGTTTGCGCTTATTGTTCATTGCGCATGCGTAGCGATGAAAACCGATGAAAAGGCGGGGCTTATGTGCACTATATTTAGATATGTCCTATTTATAGATTTACAGCAAGCAATCCCAGAAATCGATTACTCCCGGATAACCGCCCCTGAATACTCGCGCGCGACGACTAATGGTACTGAAGAACAAATACTGGGACCTATGTGTTTGAATAGGTCCCTGAACAACAAAAGCAGGCGAAGCAATTTTATATAATATATTTGAAGATTCAAATTGTTTCTGTTATCAATATGATCATCACATAATAGTTCGTATTTTTTTAATAAATATTTTTTATCAGTTATTTGATGATTCAAAGAAACGAGGTTCGTATGCATGCGAAAAAAAACGCGTTTTTTATATCAAATTCGCGTTAGAAAGATTTTTTGTAAACGTATTAGTCTGTGATGTTGTTTTTAAATAATAGTGTAAGTTATCCTTACGTTCAAGCTTGGGTACTGTATTCTACTATTCCGGAAATTCAGTCATTGCGAAACTTTCGGCGTTCATTGTTTAATTAATGTCAACAAATACGTTAATTGTAAATGTATTTTGATTTGCGGTTCACGTTTTAACGTTGGTTAATGTAAGTAAATGGACAACAGAAAGACTCAACGCAGAATTCCAATTTTGAGCTGATAAAGAAGACCTGACATGCCTATACATGCACAATCAGTATTAAAGGCAGCTGTATAAATATAAATAATAGATGTGTATTTGTTTTCACGGACCTTTCCAAGAACATTATGCCACCTTAAAACTACGAGAAATAAGAGATCCAAAATTGTTTTCCGTTATTACAAAACTATGGAGAATCTTCTTTAAAACGATACTAGATTAGTATGAGGAGGAAATGATAAAACCAATCACTGAATTTGTTCGTGAATACAGGCAAAAATAAGACAATACAAAATAAGAACCTCGGATTCGCAATGATAGCAACTTTATTAAAAACATTAAATTAATTACTTTACAGTGGTTATATTTTGACAGAGGCCGTGAGACCCCTTAGTAATTTATGAAAGAATCGATTGATTAATAATGTCTTAGTGTTTAGATAAGTAATGATAACCTCCTTTACCCATATTTTCAAAGTTTCATTTCTGTTATACATATTTTTGTATTTATCACTTAAATAAAATGAAAGCCATGCCTTCGGCATCCAGCTTTAACTAATCGTCATTTATGTCATCGGTTGGCGCGCCGTTCTGAAATGTCAGATTGAGAAGTTTGTGTTTTTTTAATTGGTCAATTGTATTTTCTGAGCGGAGCTTTCGTTTTGCCAGAATTAGAACTTCAATTTTTTGATTGGGTCGCCGTTTTTTTGGGGCGTAGCCGTTTGTCAAATCTCGTCAAATACACATGATTACTGCCGAGTCGGTATATGTAATATCGAGGAAACCATTTTTCACTAAGAGTTGGGGTATCAGTGCACGTGTTAATATACGTCGCAGGTGCTTAACGACCCGTGAAGCGCAAATGATAACAGGCTGTAAAACATTACAGTAGACAATGAACAGTTAAATAGATTTATTTTGATTCATAATTGTGTGTGAGTTGTTAAATCAGGATATTTTTTATTCAATTAATATTTTGATTAATTACAACCGATATTTTTTAACTTGATTGCATAGAAAGCCAGGGGCTTATTGAGACACTCCCGAGTCCGTTTCCTGCGAAGATTCCCTATTATAACTGTTTCAACTCGATATTGCAACTGCCTTATATTCGTGTATTTTAGTTTGTGCGTTACATGTATTTATCTGTTTTAGCAAAATCAATGTTCATATGCTTCTTATAAGATACGGAAATTAAGAGCGAATATCGTATTGTTCAATTTGAAATTGCGAAAAATATTCATTTTTATTTTGAATGTACCTTTTACGGGTAAAAAAGAATATGAAAAAAAATCACATGCACCTGCATCGTCATCGTCATCATCATCATCGTCATCATCATCATCATCATCATCATCATCATCATCATCATCATCATCATCATCATCATCATCATCATCATCATCATCATCATCATCATCATCATCATCATCATCATCATCATCATCATCATCATCATCATCATCATCATCATCATCATCATCATCATCATCATCATCATCATCATCATCATCATCATCATCATCATCATCATCATCATCATCATCATCATCATCATCATCATCATCATCATCATCATCATCATCATCATCATCATCATCATCATCATCATCATCATCATCACTCGTATAGTATAGATAACCTGTATCTTTCTCTACTTTTTTGAAAGAATAACCTTGTAAACATGTTATATTACGATGATTTTAGTATCAAAATGATATTTTGTGCTGAACAATGTTTAAAAATGAATTTGATAAAAAAAACTATTTATCCTTAATAATAGCACAGGAAGCTCATCGTACATCAGTGTTATTTATTTCGTCCAACACGTTGACGTTCTACAAATATTAAGCTACTTTTTATGTTGGTAATTTTTGGATATTCCAAAGAATTTAGCCCCATATAAAAAGTAACTCTAAATTCTTTGCGCGTCTTATAAATTAGACAAGTATTTATTTTGATCGAGTGCGTTGTTGACACATAAATTATGAAATCATTGCTACATGCATATACGCGTACTACAATGCGCAAAAACGCAATTTACCCAGATTTATTTATTTATCCATTAAAGGATAAAATAATGTTTTATATTAATGTAATTATTTTAATATGAGCCGCGTTCTGAGAAAACTGGGCTTAATGCATGTGCATAAAGTTTCGTCCCAGATTAGCCTGTGCAGTCCGCACACGCTAATCAGGGACGAACTTTCCGCTTTTATGGTATTTTTTGTTTTAAAGAAGTCCCTCCTTACCAAAAATCAAGTTTAGGCGGAAAGTGTCGTTCCTGATTAGCCTGTGCGAACTGCACAGGCTAATCTGGGATGACACTTAACGCACATGCATTAAGCCCACTTTTCTCAGAACAAGGCTTATATAATTTTCTGTACGTTTATTTTACTCTTTAATTTACCACATACATATATATCTATATTTGAGACAATTGACCGTAAATTTACGAAGCATGCGTAAATTTTCATTGAATAAAAAACAACAACAAAAAACACGACACTTTTGCTGTTTCTCTCATTCTGCACGCTCACTGTTAAGGTGTTCTTAAAATATTGTATTTGTGAAATACGGTTTGCATCGACAATTAATAAAAACAAATTTCTTCGTTATCAAACACGAGAAATAAGTCGGACAATACAACTGTGAGCGTGTTTCACGTCGATCCCCTCATCTATTATTGAATTATATTTATCCCACAACCAGTGTATGTGTACAGATATGTGTTCAGTATTTTGTTTAGGATTTGCAATAAGAGATGATATTTCTTAAATAACATATTTTTTGTTGGATACACATTAAAAGTAAAAAATAATAATAACGTTCAAACTGAAAATGGATAACACACGGATATGCAAGGATCTATAAATAAATATTTTAGGACACACCTACCTCTGTTAGGCTCCGCCCATTCAGCGCTTTTCAGCGGTTTGGACAAGTGCGCATGCGTAGCGATTAATCGCTTAAAGAAGTGGTTGCGCAATTCAACGGATGAAAACGCTTAAAAACCGATGAAATCCATTTAAAACGCTTAATAACCGCTAAAAATCTATTATGCGATTAAATCGGTTAAACACGCTTATGTTTTGCGATTGTTTACCGATTAATCGCGGAACACAATCGCTAACTCTACTGTACTTTCATAGGTGTTACCTTGCATGTAAAGTATGAGTGAATTTTGGTAAATGTATATAAGTTAAGTACAGACAAAAACATTATAAAATCCATAAATAAGCAAACTTTACATATATCCACTAACATTATTCTTAAATGGCAATGTTATGTGAGTATATCAAGACATAATAGGTTGAAAATATTGTGCTTACTAACTCATAACTCAGCGCGATACAACCAAGTGCTCGATGTTAATGTAGTTATCGAGAAAGAATAATTCCCCTTCATGACTATATAATTGTATGTAATAAGTTAATTAATTGCGGCCGTTGAAAACATTTCGTACAATATTTCGAAAAATAAAGTTAACACATAAAACAATTCAGTGCTCCTTATATCAATAGCATAAGTTTAAACGCTAGATGTGGTCTGGTAACATAGATTTAACGCGATACAACAAAGTGCTCGTTGTTATTACATTAATTTCAGCGTCGGAAGCACGACGTAGTTCTCGTGATACATCGTTCTTCCGACGCTGCCCGAAGCCAGGCTCTTGTTCACTCGTAAATGTTCGGATTTCGTGGCGGGAATTCACATGGGATATATTGTGGCACAACAAATATTATTGTGGCATAAACATATTAAAATAAGTATTTTGCGAAATATTTGTTTTATTTTGAGTGTTTGTGTAACTTTAAACAAAAAAAATATCACGTTAATGTTTGAATGTCCTCCGACTAAATTTGACTGTACATCAAATTAAACAAAGTACACAACAAAATGCTTACAGACATGACGGTCAAAATACCTCCGCAAAACGCTTAAAGGTTAACCTCGTACGAAGCAATAACACGTCTTTGAGTTCCATATATCGAGTATGTCAAAGACAATCAGAGGTAAAGCAAAAAGCATGTAAAATTCCAATTGCCAAACAATGTAAAGAGTTCCCCTGGTACAATACCTTTGAAAAGTTTCGTCCGTTTCGGATTATAACTGATGAGAAGGAGGTAAAAGGGGCCGTCCGATAATAAAGTAAATAAAGTTAGCGAGAAAGAGTAGCTTCCCTTAACAATTACTGTATTCTTTAAAAAAATCTGTAAAGTGTCAATGTTTTGTAATTGGTAGAACTTTTTCAGCAGGTGTGGCCATAATTCTTATCTGTGTAATGGTTGCACCGGTTTATTTAAAAAGTATATATTTACGATTTTTCTGTTTTCACAAAGCTAAAATAACTGTTGATAACAATTCATATTGACTTTCACAATTTCTGTACATGTAATGGTACCCTAAATATGCACTCAGTCAATGAATCTTCTAAAATTGATTTACTTTTGTTAATCTGCACTATGTACTGCTTGTCCATGTGTGTTATTTCTCTTTGAAAAAATTGGAACCTGAAAACAACACATATTTTACCAAAAATTAGTATCTAAAGAGCCCAAAGTAATAATACAGCCGGTGAACCACAGAAGAAATAATTTTGTAGACTAATGGGTATATTATTATCCGATCCTATCGAAAGTGGGTTATCAATATAGATTTCAACCTCCTTCAATTAATTATTTTAGATTGAATATGTCGGATCTGATCGTTTACTTTACGTCTTCCAACACACTTTCGTCTATTATAAGTAAGACATTAATGCCATAAGGCCCAGTAATAGAAGTATATTTGAAACTAAAGTAAACTCAAATGTCTTTCAGATGCTGAAAACGGCCAACAACGTTTGGGGTTTCGTACACTTAACTATGAATACGACATAAAGCTTGAAAACGCTAGTCACTACATTGCAATCTCTAATAAGACTGCAACATGACGCGCGAAATCAATGACTGCCACTCTGCTATGTGCCCTAAGGCTGCTACATTAAAAATAAAAACACTGTATACCACCCTGCAATCTTTTCAACGATGGCAGCATGACGCAGGAAAATCAATGTCTGCCACACTGCAATCAATTCGACTGCTAAATAACGCATGGAAACAATGTCTTCCACTCTGCAATTTCTACTACGATTGAAGCACGACGCATGAAAACAATGTCTGCTACACTGATATCTCTGCTATGACTGAAGCACGAAGAATGAAAAATATCTGCTTAACACCTATTTATACTACGACTTCTACATTGTCCATAAAGCGTCGGCTAGACTGCATACTTCACTTTTAATGCAAGAAGTCACATAAAGACAACGTCTGAAAACATCAAACTACATTACTATAAATAAACTGTATATAAAGATCCAGTCAGCTGCATAACTCCAGTACCCCGCCTGGACTGTTTTATGTATCATCTTGAAAAATTTGGTTTACCGAAAAATCCTCGTCGTTAGCTTAATGGTCGATAATAACAATTTCTGCAAGAAATGCCAATTCCACTTCGACTGCTAGATAACGCATAAAGACAACATCTGCTACATTGAAAACCAATTTCTACAATTACGACTGCTACGTGGTTCACATTGGCAACGTATTTTAAACCGTATACTATATTGTAAATTTTCACGCGGAGATACCATCTGTTATGCAAGCTTTTTACTATTGTTTTTCTGTACATTGATGTACATTTAAAAAAAAATTAAACACAATTTATAAGTAAATGTCTACAGTCGCAGCCCCCGACATGGTAAGCCCATTTAAAATTAGAAACATAAGTGTATTTTTTTCTTAAAAGGTTGTAACGCATATTCCTTTAATTCTTCAAATCCATTAACTAATATCATTAGTTTTTCTTTATTTGTAACATTTTACTTGGGGTAATTAATACGGCTATTGAATATTACATGTTTTCAAACTTGTTTTGCGGTGTCCGCTGTAGATAATAGCCCATACAGTTACACAAAGCACTATAAATACTGAAGCTTAAAGTAAAAGCAAATTGTCTATATGAATGAAATGAGACAATACAAACCTGTATACTATGGTAATGGAAAGCTTAGTAACAAGAAATTAAATACACAATCTTATTCACAAACATAGTTAATCAGTGCGTTTTACGCCATATCGAGCATGACCCTGGTACGTCCATACTCTGACAACCCACTTGACTTTGAAACCTTGTCAACATGACCCTGGTACGTCCGTCCCCTTACAACCCACTTGACTTTGAAACTTGGTCAAAATGACCCTGGTACGACCATCCTCTGACAACCCACTTGACTTTGAAACTTGGTAAACATGACCCTGGTACGTCCGTCCCCTTACAACCAACTTGACTTTGAAACTTGGTCACATGACCCTGGTACGTCCATCCTCTGACAACTCACTTGACTTTGAAACTTGGACACATGACCCTGGTACGTCCGAACCCTTACAACTCACTTGACTTTGAAACTTGGTCAACATGACCCTGGTACGTCCATCCTATGACAACCCACTCGACTTTGAAACTTGGCCACATGACCTGGTACGTCCGTCCTCTGACAACCCACTTGCATTTGAAACTTGGTCACATGACCCTGGTACGTCCTTCCCCTTACAACCCACTTGACTTTGAAACTTCGTCACGTGACTCCTGGTACGTCTTGTTGAAGAGTGCAGTGGTACGTTGAATATCATTAGTTGCAAGATTTATCTGGTACGTCCGTCCTCTGGTAGGTCACGTGACTACAAACTTGGCGACGTGACTCTGAAACATTACCACTTGACACACAAAAATAATGTAAGGCATTAAAATATGACCATGTCTTTTTTAAAATATCAGCAAGTGACCGTAAAACAAGGATAAGCGTGACATAATGGCAATCATGTAATATAAATTTACCATCATATCGCAAAAAACAATCTTTTGATGTTTTTATTTCTGGATTGTTGTTCACATATGTTAAACAGTGACCCTTTCCTAGAAGATGCTTGACCATACATATTAAAGAGCAATATATTTAGACAATCTGGACGTAATTCCCCGGTCAACATATATATTCACTGTCACTGTAAAGCAACATCTTTTTCAGGCTAACCGATTTTTTTGTTTTAATATGAATGCTTCTTCTGTCAAACAGTAAACGACTGGGTGTATATGTAAATTTCAGTGTACAAAAGTATACAATAAAATACCAAAATACTCAGTCAAAAAATTCAGACACAAAATAACATGACAAGTTACCATTGAGATATTATTTTGCACATTTGCATTTGTATTTGTTTTTCTGAAGAATCACTTTAATATAAGAGAACAAAAATAAATACAATTTGGATATTTATTCTTTACTGTTGTCTGTAAAACTATAAACTATGGTTCAATTCATTTACAGCATATTTATCACATATGTTGATTTAGATAACTTAATACTTAATTGGTATTACCGTACTGACTCTAAGTATACACACACTTAATTTTTGGACACACACGTTTTTAGCCAAAATAATTATTTTTCGTGACTATAAATTTTCGGACAAACGGGTTTACAACCAAAATAAATGACGGAAATACATTCGTAAAACCAGTCGGACAAATGCCTTAAGGCAATGTCCATTACATTTGCGGCTTTGGGTAAATAACTATGTTTACCGGTAAAAGACACCCGACAGCTTAAGTTTATATATAAAAACAAATAATAATTATATATAGTAGTATTTTACAAGCACGTGCTGTTATTCGTCTTTACATATTGCATACTCATATCCAATTGTCAATTTAATTTATTTAGAGTGTCTCTAAATTTGTTTCTTAATTTTTTTGGACACTTGTATTTTGTGTCTATTGTTTTAATTTCAATTTTTGTACGCAAATAATTATCATTTTTAAGTGTCCAAAAGTTTAGAATTATTACGGTTTTTACAAAACATTATTTTTCAAAAGGAGATACAAATTTTATTAACTAAATTGAAGCTATACCATTTGTAGTAAATTGTTGAAACAATGTAAGTTAAATATTGAATCAAACCTTGTTTCAAATTTATTTGTAAGTCACAAGTGTTATTTTGCATATTTTTTCTAAGGAATCATATGACTTACTAGTTTTAACTGTTATTTGCAGTCCCAGGATATATGGAACAACGCCCTGACAACTTTAGCGGAAAACCCATGCATAAGGATTAACACAGTCCCAATAGCACCATAATAATCTGGCTAGTGGCCTTAAACACCAGACATTTTTAATGTTGAATCTAACCATCAAGTTTTCAAAGTACTGTTGGTAATACGTGATTTTATTGAATTAATTTATAACATAGGCACAAGTTCGTGAACTTGATATAATGTTAATTTTCTCACTGAGTGGCATCATGCTTAAAAATCTGACATAGATGTATTACAGTCCACAAATTTACTTTACGAATTTATTACCAATATTGCTAATAATCCAAGTTAATTCTTAGGGCAATAAGGTGAAGGACAAATACTTGGTTTAAACAGTATTTATTATTATAATGAACATATTAGAAGACATGTGATAAACATTCATACAATAACGGATAAGATAACAAGTTACTGAAAACTAATATGAATTCTTCTCCATAAGAACCAATATTTTAATTCTAAACTTTGAAATAATTTGGGCAAGATTTTTTTTGCACCTGATATATGATCCCAAATGCCCTTGGTCAAGTTAACAACTTCATCTAAACAAATCTTTTGAAAACAAACAGTTTTTAAGAATACGTTGAGTACATGAATCGACAGGCAATACCTTATATGTTACTCAAATTGACACAATAAAAAGGTTTCTTACAAATGCCTAGACAGACACAACATGTTAGGAACAGAAAATTAAGCTAAATCCAAATGCCCATAAGCCGAGAGAATGTCTAACTGCAACCTGCTCTTATCTAATATATTAAGGTTCACAATAAAACATAATTATTAACGTATGTACTGTATACCTGTAAATGTAACTTAATTAAGAAAGCTCCATAGTCCCAATACTACTACAACTCACTTGCATAATAATAATAATACGAATAATAATAATAATAATAATAATAATAATAATAATAATAATAATAATAATAATAATACTTATAATAATAATAATGATAATAATAATGATAATAACAATACAAATCTAGAACAGTATTGCAGTAGAATTAGAAAGTGTGGTGATAGTGGTGGTGGTGGTGGCAGCTGTGGTAGTGGTGGTGTCGTTTGTGTCGCTGGTTATGTTGGTGGTGGTAGTGGTGGTGGTGATGGTGGTGGTGGTGATGGTGGTGGTGGTGATGGTGGTGGTGGTGATGATGGTGGTGGTGATGGTGGTGGTGGTGGTGTTGGTGGTGGTGGTAGTAGTAGTAGTAGTAGTATTTGTGGTAGTAGTAGTAGTAGTATGTAGTAGGAGTAGTAGTAGTAGTAGTAGTAGTAGTAGTTGTAGTAGTAGTAGTAGTAGTTATAGTAAAAATAGTAGCAGTAGTAGTAGTTGTAGTAGTATTAGTAGTAGTAATAGTAGTAGTAGTGGTAGTAGTAGTAGTAGTAAAAGTTGTAGTAGTAGTAGTAGTAGTAGTAGTAGTAGTAGTAGTAGTAGTAGTAGTAGAAGTAGTAGTAGTAGTAGTAGTAGTAGTAGTAGTAGTAGTAGTAGTAGTAGTAGTAGTAGTAGTAGTAGTAGAAGTAGAAGTAGTAGTAGTCGTAGTAGTAGTAGTAGTAGTAGTAGTAGTAGTAGTAGTAGTAGTAGTAGTAGTAGTAGTAGTAGTAGTAGTAGTAGTAGTAGTAGTAGTAGTAGTAGTAGTAGTAGTAGTAGTAAAAGTAGTAGTAGTAGTAAGAGTAGTAGTAGAAGCAGTAGTAGTAGTAGTGGTAGAAGTAGTAGTAGTAGTAGTAGTAGTAGTAGTAGAAGTAAAAGTAGTAATAGTAGTAGTATGAAGAAGTTACACAATTCTTTGATTTATATGGATTGTTTTATATCATGATATTTTTAATATACATTTAATTTTAAAATTGTGTAGATGCGCTGTTTTTACGAACTAGTCATAACATTTTTATCATTTATATACAAACATTTTGTTAAGTCATATTAACTTTTATTTATTTGACAGCTTCATATTAAACACATTAAACTGGTATAAATTATAACACACTCCGTCACACCTTGGAACGGTCTATGCAAAGCATTATAGTCTTGCTAGGTAAACGGCATACCGAACCTTACAAGCAGCCATGATTTAATTGCAATACTCACAAGTGTAACTAGAAATGCATTTTATTTTAAAAGTAATTAAAAAGCAATTGACGATTTTAATTAGTCGATTGAATTGCAAGTTCATAAAAAATGTCTAAACATATAAATATTTTAAAGACACAGTTATTGCCCAAAAATGTGAGAACGCCTATTAAGCATAAAACAAGAAAATAGAATCCGTGAGTGCATATGTCACCCTAGTCAGTTACAAGCTTCCAGTGCAAAATGTTCTTAAACTTTATCACACTGTACTATGCCCAACAGAAACGTCATTGTTTATCAATGTCTGCTTTTGTTGCATAATGAATGGGTGTGCTGTTTAATGTATGTCAATTGTTGAGATATGCTAGCATGCCCCACAATCATCTCTGGTACTGAGCTTTCGTGTGCGTCGTGAAACAATGCTTCCACCATCCCAAGTGCACAAGTATACGCATGTCATAATGATTAATGTCAATGTTCAATTAAGTAACTCTAACAGTATTGATTTTCGATTTATATTGAACCAAGAGCCAAGTATTTGGGATCTAAAACAAAGGCCTGGGTCCGTATCCCAATAAGTACTCAGGGTTGGTTTTACCTTGGTTTATAAGATATTCCGTATTTTATTGTTTTCCTTAGTTGCATGTCAATGTTATGCACGTATTACCCTTTGTTTTTCTTTATCCTTGATGCTATCACTTTATTTTAAGGAACCTCGGATGGTCTCTTTTCTTTTACGTATAACCTTTTTCAAGAGTGCGATATTTTTTTCATATCCTTACTCAAACATTGAAAGCGAGACAGAAGTTGAGATGTTTTCTTCTATTTTTAGTGATATTATACAAGTGTGGAAATTGATATGCGTTAAAGAAACAAACCAACATACAAAAATGGAGAGAAAGAAGGTTTATTTTTCTTAGTTCCGTTCCTTATTCAAGCATTACATATTTGATATACGCTTTTAAAGAAAGATAATGGATACATATTTATGTACATGTTCTTGTTTCTTCTTCGCGTTTGAATATGATATATTGTGCAATACGAAACGTCTAAATAATGGTTAAAACAACATTTTTTTTACAATGTTAACATTTTTAAATTCAGTCTTGTGTTATGAGATTACACGTACAAAGATAGGATGTATTTGTTTAAGTCATACTGCATAAATTAATAACTTGTGTGCTGTTACCCCAGATTTGTTTATGTATTATAGAATCAATATAACCGAAATTCCATAATTGATTTCGTTGACATAACTAGGCAAATGGGTCGTTCCAGTCAAGGGATTGTTAAAAAATGATGCGAAGGTTTGCGATCTTAATCTTGCACGATCTACCTTTTTAAAAGATGGTCTTTTCGTCAAGGAGAGGCAGGACATCATTTTTTTATGCCCCGTGATCGAATGATCGGGGGTATATTGTTTTTGGCCTGTTTGTCTGTCATTCTGTTTAAAAACTTTAAGGTTGGTCATAACTTTTTCAATATTGAAAATAGCAACTGGATATTTGGCATGCATGTGTATCTCTTAGAGCTGCACATTTTGAGTGGTGAAAGGTAAATGTCAAGGTTATCCTTCAAGGTCAAAGGTCAAATATATGTATTCAAAGAGGCACATTAGGGGGCATTGTGTTTCTGACAAACACATCTCTTGTTTAATTCAGTTCTTCGGGATGTAATTTTACACCTTTCCTGGGATTGACAACAGCGTTATCCCTCGGTTGTTGGAGTAGGAACTAGGCTAGCCATTTTGGGGAGTTTGATTAGGTAGCCACCCGGTTAGAAATTCTTCTTCCTCCCATATCTTGTTGAGGAGCGGGTCGAGTAACTAAACACTGGTGTAGACATCTGCTAGTATGATGTCATAGGAGCTGTGATGTTGAGTAGCCCCTGAAAGTGGTCGATCCACCTCTTTTTCTGCCCTTAATCATCTGCAATCACTCCGTTTGTGTCCCTTACTAGTCTGTCCAGTATGTCATTTCGACGTCACCCGAGAACTTTACCAGGCTTCTTGTCTCGAGGTCTTATTAAGCTGACCCGTATTCGTGTGATTAAATATATAGTCGTGGTTCATAGGTAAATTGAGCAGATCAAATGTCATGACTTTTAATAAGTAGTAATCGGGTTCATGAATTTGTAGCATTATCATTATTATTAATTTACTGTTCCAAACCAATCATAAAGCCAAGTAGCGTATGATTATATTATATCTTATTGGGTTTTCAATGTATTCTTTTAGCCATACTAAAGACCCGAAATTCGGTCGACCGAAACGTTGCACTGGATTGGCAAACTTTCCTGCTATTCCCCTGGTGATGGATTGCGTCTTCGTGGTTCTGCTTCTGTGGAAAGCGTCTGTAGATAGGGCCGCTTGTTTGTTCTTATACTTCTCTTGACGTTCCTATATTCGTTTGTGTACTCAGTGTTTTCGCATTTGATGCTGTTGTTCTGATGTTGTTTACATTTGCTTTCTTTACTCTTCTTTTTTTCCACTCTAAGTAGCGTCTCTGCTGATATTCACTCCTTGTGGGTGTACGTCTTATCTGGCGATTATGTGGGCTTTATATATATTGAAATACATGAATTATGCAGGCTTTATATATCTTGAAATACATTAAATCATTCCACCCCCTCTCAACTCAAGTTCTTGGTGATGTTTCTATTTGTTGTGTTATTTCTTAAAATAATCTCATCAATCCAGAGGCAAATCAACATTAATATTGAATGTATTCAATTATCTTGTGTATGAGCGATAGTATATACGAATGTAAGGAAAAGCAAACTATTAATTTGTCACAGTCAAAGCATGCCCCCACCCCTGACGCCGCGTTAATAAATACAGTTCTTGGCATCATGTTTTGTAAATGGGATGCTCAATTAATAATAAATTTCTATATTTTCAAAACATTTCATTATAAGTGCCTTGAAAATGCCAACATTATACAAAGCAAAGCAATCCGATCTCAGTTTGGCGTAACTATACATTTCTTACCATTCTGTTTGATGTGCTCAATCAACACATACCATCAACAAATAAAATGTATGTTATTTGTTCCCGTCCATATTCTGTCTATTATTTGCTTTTATGAATAATTTAGCTATTTAATGACATCATTTTTGATGATTCATATGAGCTATTGAAATCAACAAGCTGTCAAACTATACATGTAGACATGAACAGTTAAAATTAATAAATGGTACAGCATAGTCGTGGTCTCGACAATTTTAATTACATATATCGCATTCCATAAATTAATTACCCAATGCCGTATTACTGAATAATTAGTGATTTTATATCAGAATGAATGTCATCACTAAGAGTTACATGCCTAATGAAAACTAACAACTTTCAGAATTCGTATGTTTATGTCTGATTTTATTTGGAAGAAAAACAAGATGCAACGTTTCGAAATATGTAGTCTTTTGTAACTTATGACCGCACTATCAGTTGTAATCCGTGTTTAAAAGTTGAAACTGATGTTATATTTTTAATGTAATTGCGGTTGCCATGTGCACCAAGAGTTTAACAAGATAAGTGGATGTAGTGGTTCTTTAACACTATTTCACGATTTAAGGAACGCCATGTTAGGCTTAATAAGCATTGAAGGTTTTACCAGTTTAGTAACATCCTTACTTGTCAAGAATACAAATCAGACTACCGTTGTACATGCTATCAAAGAGGCCTTCATGCCGGAGGCGTGTGCTGCAAGTAGGCGTTGCCAGGGCGAGCTAAACAAAAGCGGACATCCGAGTTCACGGACACCAATTGCTGAAGACTTGACCCCGATTCAAATATTGCCGTCATTATTTTTAAGGAAAACATTCTTACCAAGTTTCATCAAGACCGAGCCACTAATTCTGCCCCTAGAGTTGTAACACGGCTTTTCTAAGCTTTGCCCTGGTGACCTACTTTTTTTCTTATAAATCCTCGGTATTGTCAAAGTTAACATTCTGAACAAGCTTCATCTAGATTGAATCACTATTATATCCTCTAGAGGTAAATAATACTTTTTCTTAAAATTTGACCTTTTTCACTGCGTTTTTTGTACATTGTGCATTAAATGCTTGTACATTTTCAAAGTCCAACGACTCAAAGAATCATTTAATAGGGACGCCCCAATTCACTGCACGCCGCCTCTTGGTAATGAAGCTCCCCGGGAAGTTACATTGACCAATACATCCCGTATGTGCTGATAGAATCTTTATATGGATGTGTGTTATATGGCCATAGGTGGTATAACAAAGTATCCTCAAAGTTTGTGTATGGTACAATAGAAATGTTTTACGCCATTTGTGATGTAACAGGAATTAAAGTTCAATGGCCGTATTTGGTGTAAACTGAACGAATTTTCTGGGACTATATTTGGTGAAATAGGAATGATTGTGCTATGGATGAATGTTATGTAATATGCTTGTTTATTATATGGGCTATGCGTAGTGCAAAGCAAATGTATATTTTATTGACATATGTGGTGTTAGAGGAATGTTTTAAGGCCAACGTGGTGTAGTAGGAATGTAAACTTTATGGGCATATGTGGTGTAATAGGGATGTATATTTAATGCCCATACGCGGGGTAATTGGAATAAATGTTCTTTGGTCATACGTTATGTAATGAAAATGTACGTTCTGTGGTCATGGGTGATGTAATAGGAATGCGGATGATGTAAACAGAAGTGTATGATCAATTGTCATGGGAATATGTTCTCTATGCATTGATTGAGTTATAGGCCTGTAAAAGGAATGCTCAATGGCACGGATGGTGTTATAGGAATGTAATTTCTCTTGGAAAAGGTAGTGTTACATGAGTGTATGCTTGATGGGAATAGGTTATGTAATACAAATACCTGCTCTCTAGTCATAGGCGGTTTACTATCAATGCATTTAAATGGCGTGGTGCAGTAGCACTGCATATTTAATCACATGTGTGAAGTTAAAGGAATGAATAATCTTTATGAATATGTATGTATGTTCTACAGGTGTAACTATCACAGATTTTAGCTGATACAATCATTCATCATCTGAGAAAACTATGTCAGGACCTGTTTTGTCATTTCAATCTCATCCAGGTTCGGGATAGCAGGACAGAGATGTATGCGCACAATTACCCATTCATGGTGGGCTTCAGCAACTGGCGTTTTGTTAGTGTCACTGCAAACTGGAGCGCCTTTTGCATTCTTGTCTTAACCATTTACCCACAAGGCGGTCAACATGATCCACACAGAGTGTGCAATGAAGCCACTGCAACCAACTTCCACTATATATGGTATAAGGTTTGCCAGCCTTGATGCTTGCACTATTCCAGGAGAACCTGGTTCATCTCCCTATACCCTTCATTGGCTTGCACACGTCTCATTGCCCGTGGGACAGCAAGATCCACTATGGCTATCCTCATACAACTCTTAGAGCTGAAGAAAGTATATGGTCTCAATTTTATTGTATTACAATATATGGTGCAAAGGAATGTAGGGCCCATGGGCATACATGTTCCAAAGCAATATCTGGTGTATCAGGTTTATTAGATGGTGTAGTATGAATATAGATAGATAACGACATAGGAGTGCATGTTGTACACATAGATGGTGTAATTCATGTTTTCGTATCATAGGTGGCATGATACGAGTGTTCATTGTGTTCTGGGCATAGGTAGCATAGCAGGAATGCATGATTTATGGCATAGATGATGTGATAGGAATGTTTTTTTAAAGGCATATATGATGTAATAGCAATACAATGTTTATTGTTTAGGGCATATAATGTGAAATATGAATGTATGTTTGTTCTACACCAAAAGATGAAGTAATATTTATGCATTTGAATAAATGTTCCATGGTCATATATGTACATCATGTAATAAGGAAGTATGCTCTACGCAATAGATTTTGTAATTGGAAAGTATGACAAAATATGGTTTCATTAAAATGTTCAGGTATGTTCAAAGGGAGGCAAACACGAGTATTAATGTAAAGGCAATTATTTGAACAAGTTATTTAATTGTACTGCATGATTCCAAAATATTTTTCAATGTATTCATGCACCAGGTTTCATTACTCAAGAAAACGTAAAATTAAATCTAAAGACATTGTGCAAATGTTTAAAACTAAAAATCTAAATTCATTTAATGTGTTCGAGTACTTACATATAACAAATGAGCATAGAAGTAAATCTGAACACATTTCGTGTGTAATCATAAGAGATAAAAATTCATTTTATATTGGACAATTTATTCAAACAAAGTGTAAGTAAACGAAAACAGTAGTTATTAATTAAAATAGGAACACACTTTCTGAGAATTTTCACAAGAGAACCTAAATTTTGCCATCCAACTTACCAACGAATCCACCAACAACAATGACATCAATATAACCCATTTACAACTTGTTTGGCAATCAAATAATACAATAAAAATCAGACAAATGCTTTTAAAGCAACAATACAAACAATGTATTCTTTTGAAGCAACAATACAAACCAGGTATTATTTTGAAGCAACAATACAAACAAGGTATTATTTTGAAGCAACAATACAAAACAGTATTCTTTTAAAGCAACAATACAAATAAATGTATTCTTTTAAAGCGACAATAAAACATCAGTTTTCTTTTGAGGCAACAATACCAGCACTGCAATATGTTTTCCTCCCACTTGCCAAATAGATAATAGGGGTCCGTAAACCTGCCAGGTTTGGGAACGGAGGAGAAGGTGAGACGGGAATTCCAGGGATACGCTTCAATGGGCTGGTTGTTCCGAGCGTGGTAAGAAGGGAAGGGGTGGTATGTTGATTGACAGCTTGTCAGCCGCCGGAGAGGGCCTCGTGAATCTAACGTCTACACCGAACCCGGTTAAAACCTGATTATATGAACATCAATAATAATCAATATCGAAATTAAAATCATGTCCACTAATTCAGGAATTCACAAATATCAACTAAGCCTTGTTCGGGGAAAACTGGGCCTAATGGATTTGCGTAGCGTCATTCCAGATAAGCATGTGCAGTTTGCACAAGTTAATCAAGGACAACACTTTTTTCTTTTATGGGCATTGGTATTTAAGGAAGTCTTTAAGAAACTTAAATCCACTTGTTTTCCCTGATTAGCCTGTTCGAATTGCACAGGCTAAACTTGGACTACCCTTTGCGTGTATGCCTGAGGCATGTTGTCCCAGAATGAGGCTCAATTAACTCGTTCAAACAACAACTTCCTTACAGACAAACAGAAGTTCCCTATTGTGTTCATGTTATTACTCATTATAAACTTCACTGCATAACCACACTGAGGGGTAAAGCAATTAAGTGGTGTAAAATGGCATTGATCTGTTCATTTGTGTGCGGTAACATCTGATTGCAGTGAAAATCTGTAATTTTCCTGAGCTTTCGTTTTGACAATACTTAAAAGAAATAATGATAGAAGTAATCTAAGATATTGATTATCAACAAACATAATGTTTATATTTGTTCCATGCTAATGACTTAATGGTTATAAAATCCATAAAACACAATGAACATAATAACCCTGCCCTGAAAACAGATACACAGATCTACCCGTCAATGAAGGCGAATTCTTCGCGCAGTACCACCCTGTAAACCATCCCCTTCACGCTGCATTGCAGGTGAGATGGCCCGGGTAGTCTCAATGTCGATCTCTATGTACGTGTCTTGCTGCTCGTGGAAGTTATCTTACGAGTGTTTGTGCACAGACGCTCAACCAAATCCTAGATGTGAAGTGGGAGAAAATGGTGACATTTTGCTAGTGTAAAAGGGTAAAACTGTGTGTATGGACAAAATGGAAAATTTAACATCATAATGACAAACGTAGTTCACAAAATTATAGCAATCAGGGTAATGACATATAAATCTCTAGCAACCATTGTAAAAACAATTCCATCCCTGTTTAACGTGGTAACAACACGTACATCTATTGCTACCATGGTTACAACATAAACATCTATGGTTAATGTTAACACACAAACATCTACAGTAAGCATAGTAAAAATATCCATATATGATAAAAATATAGTAATCATGGTTACACAAAATATCTAGTAAGCATGGAAAAAACATCAACGTTTTTGTTTACCTAGTTATAATACATACATTTATGGTTATGTTGGTAACATCACATACATATCATACAATGGTAACACCACAAACATGTATGGTAACTGTGGAAACAACAAATACATGTATGGTTACAAATGTAAAATAACATACCTCTTTAGTTAGCCTGCTCTCAGCGACAGCTGTCGGCAGCAATTGTACCATGGAGACAAGCCAAGCCGGGTGGATGGTTGTCACTTTTCTTCTCCTCCAACGTGTGAGGGGCTGAGGAAAAGCAACGTGCTAATAACAAACTGTAAAATAATATGTTTTGTGGGACATTTAATTATTGTTTTTTTTTGGGGGTTGACTAATTCACAAATTTATCAAAAACACACCCCAGAAAATGAGCGTCGCAAATTCATCATTTCGTTCCTAAATCAGATCCGCAAATTTACATTTTAACGGAATTCTTGTTTTTGTTTTAAAACACAGAATTTCAAGCCAATTAAAAAAAATAATTGCACAGTATATGATCACAGTACCTAATGAGGCCATTTTATTGGATTCAAGGCCACCCAAAGGCACACCACAGAGGCTGAATATGGTTACTCTGGCAACAGGAGCGGAAAGTATTCAGTCAAACATGTTGTGCAGGGAACTTCCTGAAGCAGCAATTAGTGTCCGATGTTATGGGAAACTGGGATTTCTTTATGTAGAAAACAAATTTAAAAACCTGGTTTTAAATATAGATTGACCCATGTTTTTGCAAATAGTTTAAAGGGGCCTTCTCACAGATTTTTGCATGTATTGAAGTTTGTCATTAAATGCTTTATATTGATAAAAGTAAACGTTAAATTTAAAAAGCTCCAGTAAAAAGAATACAAGTAAAAATAGAAAAAAACAGTAACCCTCAACTTTGCTCGAACCACTGAGTATAAGTCTATCGCTTAGACTACTTGGCCATCCATGCTCATTCTATGATTGCTGTATTTTATACTTTATATAAGCAGTTCTTGAACTATCCGAAAATAAAACGACAACAACAGAACTCTCAAAATAATTCAGTCGCTTCGCGTAAAACGACAATATTTTGTCAATTTCAACTCCTTATCTCACACCCATTCTTTTGTTAAATTATTAACCATTTATCTAAAAAAATAACAGTTATATATATTTATATCGCTTAAGCTCGCCCTATTGTTTTTCTAAGCCACACCGGATAACTTTTCTCCATCTCGCGTCAGCACTAACCATGAATTCAATTTATCCTGCTTCATTTTAAATTATGTCTTAAACAAAGTGTTATTTTGCTACAATTAATGATATTTCATTGTAAAATGAAATCATTTGCAGACGATCGAAAATAAGTGTGTATTAGTGGAGTGTTACCTTTCTATTAATAGGTTACTTCATTGTCATATGTTTGCTAAAATTAAAACACATTTACTACTTTTACTATCTTTTTTTTTCACAAAACATTTTGCATGAACTTCGCATGTACATTTTGTAAAAGATCAGATATTAGAACATGTTACGTACAAGGAATACGTACTTAGCGTGGTACTGCCGGAGATCAACTACTTTATTTGACCCTGCTTCATTAGATAAATGTTTGCAACAGAGACTGGATAAATGATATTAATTTTTTATTAGAACAAGTAATCGGAAGCTGAATATGAACTGGGGGGTAATGATGTGTTTTCGATAAGTACTTTATAAGATAAGACGCCCAATTTTAGGAACAGGTCTATTTGACGTTAAAAGATGTGCAATGAGCACAAAAAGATGCCAAGAACAGCCCACAAGTTTCACGCGGTCAGGAAGGAGAGAATCGGAAGCAACAGAACACTCTAGTGCAGTTATAAACCATATAGCTAGGCACAACGTGATAGATAGATAGGAAAGACAATACCGCACTCAGAAAACTTAGGGGATCGGTAGCGAAAGCCAAGGAGAGACGGGTGTTGAACAGGGACGAGAGGGCTAACTGAGCCCCATCTACAGGCCTGTGTTTACTGCTGGGAACCAGTCCGGCAGTTAGCCCGCCCTTTGACGTTCACTTCCAGCGAAGTCACAGTCTGATGAAGATTCACCAATGGTGGATCGAAACTATCACGGTATGTGACAATTTTCTTGGAATGTACATATAAACTGTCAAAGAAAAGTTGTACTATTTTAATACTGAGTGCCTTTGATTTTAACCCAACTGATCCCAAATTCAACCAAATTCTATGTATACATATTCAAAGTACACAAACAATTTCAGCACAATATCTGTAAATTATTTAAAATTATTTAACAGGCATATTTTTACGCAACAGCAACCTTGATATATGATTTCATTAAATCCATTCAACCTCGTTATGAAACGGAAACAGTTTACGTTTTATTTTCAAGTACAGTAACCCTGACCTTGATCATAGTAAGGTCTCCATTCAAGCTTTTTAAGTCCTTAGTAAAACCAATATTGGTAATTGCAAACGTAAGCTATTCATCGGAAACATCACGTGCGCTTTTAAATAAAAAGTAAAATGGCATTTACTGGCCATAGTTCTATCCCAATTTAGGTCGTTATGCAAGCTCCCTACATGTTTTACTATTTTAGGTACAGAGACAGTGACCATTATCCGAAAATTATGTGATATCAAACATTTTATTCAGGTCAATTCAAACCAAAAATATTGGCCGGTAACCACCAGTTTGAAGCCACCACTCCGCTCGCCATACCTAAATCTTATTTCGTTGAAAACTTTGATAAAGAAATAAAGACAAAATCAGTATTTGTAAGGTTTTAGCTTTTAACCTGAATCTTTCCAGGTATTGGAACTTGCATCAAAATTGTCTTGCTCAAAATTAATGTGTGTTCTCTTACAATATACATATGTAATAAAAATTTACTTGAAATAATTTAATGTACTTTGTAAATAAATAGATAATGTACGTGTGCGTCAATGAAATAGAAAACGGTGATAACAACATTTATAAAAAAATACATCCTAGTAGTTCACTTATTTAGGGTCACAAAAAATTGTATTAATTTCAACTAAAGAATGCTCATTAATCTTAATTAATAGTATATTGTCGGTTTGTTCACTCAATGTTTACACGTTTCGTTTACTTTTATGTTTATGCCGCTTTTGCTATTCTAGCAAAATTGGCAATTCTTCCAAGAGTGAATATATCCTTTCAAATGATATCAAAGCCATGCTCAGATTAAAGTGTTACACGACTTCAGTTAAAACAATTTGATACTTTCCTATACTGGCTTTCATTTGCTAGATATTTATCGAGAGTATCATAAATAGTACAGTCGAAACTGACCTAACGGTCACCTGAATTAACCGGTCACCTGCAGACACCGGTCAGTCTGGAATCCCCCCGACGAAAAACACTCTATGAATTTAACGGCCACCTGACCATAACGGCCAACGGCCACTATATTCCACTCCGAAATTCATGTTTGACCTGAAATCAACGGTCACGCGTCAGTCGTCTCGAGTCGCGAAAATAAAAAAAACACACCTCATTATTTGTCCGTCTATTTTGCGTTTAAAGCGTCTGAAAGCGGTAATTGTATATGATATTATAAAAGACTGACCACTGAATTCAGGTTTGACTGTATGTGTTATACAAAACATTTCCGAGCACACATAAATATGTGTGATTCCTTTAACAGTACCATAATATATCCTCGTTCAACGTTACGTTGGAACTCGAAGGGCTTACATGCTGTACAATTTTTTTTTTACGGAAAACATTAAAGGTAATCCAATAAAGACAAGTTAAAAACCACTGAACTGTTTATGTATGCATTAGAAGAAAACTTTTGAACGAGTGTATCCCCATTTACGAGGAAACAAAAATGCATGTCCGGATTCCGAGCCAGTACACGCATGTTTACGGAACAATAACTCTGCTGAAAAAATATAATAGAGCGGATTGTCACTTTACAGTTGTCTCCCTTGAAACGGCGGCTTTGTTCAGTGGTTGTATCTAATTGTCTCTGTGTATGTGTGTGTTTGTGTGCTATGAAGCATTTAATCTTCCCATGTCCTTCCAGGCGTGTGGCTGCATTATCATTATGTTCAGGACATTGTTTTTGCCCAACACTACCACATAATTTATTCAGAAACACAGGCGGAACTTGAGGTTAATTCTGTATTAAAGCGGACATTTCCAGTTCATCTTTATTTCGTGAAGAAAAATTTACTTGAAGTGGTATTTAGTTGGGTAACCGGAGTAACCTAAGGAAACCCCACCTATCCATTATTGCGACCAGAAAAAACATGCGTCGATGAGAAGCGCATGTACCAATCAAACTGATTATTTCTGCATTGCAATCAATCCCCCACGACGGTCCGGCATCATTCTTCAAATGGCTAATGAAATCGATTTTCCGATCGCATTCATTTAGATATACCTTAAAGCACGTATTCTCGTAACATCTACGCATATGGGGATTCATATAAAACACGGATATCTTGGTAAAACGCCGAATGCGTAGCATGTCAGTGCGATCGTCCATTCACCAACTGAATGTCCCATCCAATCACTCGGGCTATTTACTCCCTGGAATCAAGACGCCGAGTCGTAATTTCCCATAGCTCCTGAAATCAAACAACAAGTGAGGTTGTATTCCGCATTTGGAAAATACGAGTTATTGGTTGCTTTATGTTTTTGTTCAAACTTTCTTATAAAAACGTAAATGTACTTGACTATCTTAGCGAAATATGTACCATATATCATGCATTGAATACTGCAGGGGAAATAATCAATGTTTACTGTTAAAGAATTAAAACTCCTAACATCCCTTGTAATGTCGAGACGTAATTGCAAACTGCAGGAAATATTTTTTTAACTTTGCCTATGGGGTCCTTTCAATACATAGTATACATTTTGTCAGCTTGCTATAAATCTGTAAAGCCCCTCCTGACACTTGCTTTCCGAAACACTTTTACCTTCCTATACAGTGCACATCGAAATTTCTATGTGTAAAATTGCCCGAAATTTTGACTTTTTAAAGTAAGTTACCAAACATGGCCATATAAGTTTGGGGAATACACGTTGAAAGACTGTATGTAATCACTCGAGTAATTCGTGAGAAACGAGGTTACTGAACAAGAAAGCCTATCTCGGACGCAGACGTTGGGATGAGAATAATAGTGAGCATTTTCTTTAAAAAGTCAAGCTAAAAATTTGTTCCGAAAAAGTCAAAATGTGAACAGGCTGTTGTCACAACCACTCACAATTTCTCACAATTCAAACAGCCGAAAATTAAACGGTTATATTACTCTTTCTGTAAAATGATAATTTAAACAAGGGCTGTTTGTAAAACATGCATGCCACCATATGGGCTGTCAGTTGTAATGGCAGCCATTGTGTGAATACGTTTTTTTTTCACTGTGACCTTGACCTTTGACCTAGTGACCTGAAAATCAATAGGGGTCATCTGCCAGTGATGATCAATGTACCTATGAAGTTTCATGATCCTAGGCCTAATTATTCTTGAGTTATCATCAGGAAACCATTTTACTGTTTCGAGTCACTGTGACCTTGACCTTTGACCTAGTGACCTGAAAATTTATAGGGGTCATCTGCCAGTAATTATCAATGTACCTATGAAGTTTCATGATCATAGGCGTAAGCATTCTTGAGTTATCATCCGGAAACCATTTTACTGTTTCGAGTCACTGTGACCTTGACCTTTGACCTTGTGACCTGAAAATCAATAGGGGTCATCTGCCAGTTATGATCAATGTACCTATGCAGTTTCATGATCCTAGGCCTAAGTGTTCCTTGAGTTATCATCCGGAAACCATTTTACTGTTTCGAGTCACTGTGACCTTGACCTTTGGTCTAGTGACCTGAACATCAATAGGGGTCATCTGCCACTCGTGATCAATGTACCTATGAAGTTTCATGATCCAAGGCCTAAGCATTCTTGAGTTATCATCCGGAAACCATTTTACTATTTCGAGTCACTGTGACCTTGAACTTTGTTCTAGTGACCTGAAAATCATTAGGGGTCATCTGCCAGTCATGATCAATGTACCTATGAAGTTTCATGATCCTAGGCCTAAGCGTTCTTGAGTTATCATCCGGAAACCATCTGGTGGACGGACGGACGGACCGACCGACGGACCGACATGTGCAAAACAATATAGGCACTCCTCTTCGAAGGGGACATAACAAATCAGGAATATTGACATATCGACCTTTGACAAATAAGGATTATAACTTTCGAAAACAAATTCCTTTCACACACATAAACAGCATCACAAGTTCACAACATACATCTATTTTCACAGTGCTAAGAACAATACTGTCATGAAAAATCCGTCCGAAATGCCAATTAGCATATTAGAGTATACACAATATTATACTGGCAATAACAGACATGCATTTATATTTGGTTTATTATCGGTACATACATCTTCAACGCATTTAACATTTGAACCAAATGTGTGTGGTTCATTGCGATGAGTTTCATTTCTCGTTTATGTAAACCTATTAAACGAATTTTTGGCTTCATTAATGCTTGCAACTGTAAAAAGAAGCGTTATATTTATTTCAAATTAACCATAAACGCGCATAATCATGTTCGACGCCAACATTATTCAATCTTATCAGTACTTAATGAAAAAGACAACAAGTAATATAATTATTATTAAACTTTGTAAAATGCAATTAAAATGCATGAAACACGATAATTATATACTTAATTTCGCAAAAAAAGCAAGGATCCCGTTTCCACTTGTGAATTTTACAGTCGAATTCATTTCAATAAGATTCATGCTTTTTTGGGGGAAACGTTTCACCGATTGAAGTAATGTAAAGAAAATTGCTATGTCATATCGATTCGAAATATGACTCAGGTGTTAACGTTTAATAGAATGTTTCCAAATTTAAACAGTCATGTGCAATCCATGTGCATTAATTCAGTACATTTTTACAGACATTTGAAAGAACGTTAAATTGTTTAACTATCGTCTGGCACACAGATGTTATATTTATTAATTTAGATTTATAGCTTCTTTATGAAACAGGTAATCCATAGAATTTGCATGGGAAAGCAATTTCTTGATGAACGTGAGCCATTAAAATGGAAGTAAAACTTAAGCTTGTCTTTAAAGTTCCGATTTTAAACGAGACAACGCATTCAGTTAGGCAAAAACAAAAACGTCCCTAGTTTCATTAACATCGCAAACTTAACAAATAATTTAGTGAATACGATTGCATTCACCAAAACCGATCGAATATTCATCATGTTCATCACATCACTCACTTCCGATTCCAATTCAGTTAACTTCAAATGGAAGTAGCTATAAGCTAGATTGGTTACCTCTAGATCTTCAATTGTGAAAACAATAATACAAAAAAATAACAATACTAGTGACCACATGTTCATGTACAAAGGAAAGTCGTGACCTTATTGAAAACGGGACACATTCGTTCACAAGTTTAATTGTTGATTAAATTAACCATGGTAAAAGTTTGGATACTTATCACTCTTTCTATACAGGCTAAATATTAAAACTGTTGGCTGATTTTGGACTGTAATTAATTTATAACTATTGTTATCGTGTGACCAACTGGATAGATGTGAACTCTTTTCGAAGCCAGTACCCACAATAAGCAATCTGGGAACAGGTAAGCTTAAAAGCGAGCTTAATAGACTTGCTCCGCAACAAGCTAGATTAAAACAATATGCGTGCACATATTTAACATTATTACACCATCACAAGCTGTATAAGCAGTTTGTTATTTAACATTATTACACCATCACAAGCTGTATAAGCAGTTTGTTATTTAACATTATTACACCATCACAAGCTGTATAAGCAGTTTGTTATTTAACGAAAAATGTCCGTGGGGGCTTAAATGGGTCAGCGTTGTTTTTTTCCTAAGGACTAACAAAGATTAACAAATAATCTGGAGTTTCGGATAATTTGTAACTTGAATGACTTAAAGAAATACTGTAACGACGGACAGACAACCGATACGTATTCGGATAGTGTCGGTACCTCTTTTCTAAACTAAAAAGCAATTTTCGTTGAACATCACGCGGCACTGCTCACAATCGACGTATAACCTGGAAAAGTGCATCAATCATATCGCAGTCGTATATCACTGAAACAAACAAACAAATACACACACGTACAATAGGTGTTGATTGATCTCGTATTTATCAAGTAATTGCACAAGGATATCAGTTGGTAAAGGACAACACTATTTTATTAAAAATAAATTATTTTAATATCTTTTAGCACAAATTGATACAATGTGTAAACAAGAGCGATATAGCATATATGTACAAAATAAAAGATAATTTAAAAGAATGCTAATAAAAACTTAAATACAGGTGGTGGACGGTTTCTTTATATAAAGAAAGTTAATGTCAAAATTGTCATATAATGATAACGTAATGCTGGCAATATTTATTTTCATGGATAGTAGTGAAAACATCACAACAGCGTATGCTATTTAACAATTCCATTTTAGTTTATGTGAAGCGAGAAAGTCGAAGTTTATTGATTATTTAAGTTATTAGCCCAACAGGAGTTCGATAAATTGTGTAATCACGTTGCTTTTAATGTCTTTTAACGAATCCAGCTGTATGAGGTCAGCAACTGAATGGAGACATGTGTGTTCTCGATGAAAACGGTCACGTCCAGTGTTCCACAATCTTTCAGCAATAGACATATAGTGCGTTTCATACCTTGTGTATATATATTACCGATACGCGGAGTATTTTTTCAAACTGTGCATTTGTGTCAATATTCGTTGTTGAAAAGTCAAACCAGGCACAATAGGTGTACATTTAACAACCTGAACCACTGGGGTAAGCTCGGGAGGGGGGAAGGGGCCGGGGGGGGGGGGAGCAAATTTATGATACTGCTGCCTGTGTGTACGTGTTTGTACTTTACTGAGAAATCGCCCAATAGTGCTTTTAGGTTACACATAAGTAAATTATGAAATTCTGTTTGAACTATAGGCACGTGTATATACATTAGTTTTTTCAAAGAGATGAAAAAAAAACGAAAAACAATAAAAACAGTTGGGCATTGGAGGCTAGAGGAAATTGTAACTGTTTGCAGTATTTTTGAAGAGTTATCTGTATCTTGAATAAACTGTTACTGTATAGTACTTTGATTAATTAGTTTTGGTAAATCGGGTTAAACCTGACGTTGGTTCAATTTTATCAAGTTGTGAATAAGAAAACGTTGTAAAAATTACATTTCACAGCGAGAGCTTTGATCCTAACATAAAAATTAATTTTTCTCTGAAGGTAAGGATGATAATGTAGTAATTTGTCGTATTTTAGATATATGATATTATTTTGTATAACATTAAGTAAAATAAGGTCCATCAAGTTCATTGATACAAGTGAGAAACAGAAAATAACACATTTAAAATATATCCATAAAGTATAACGTGAATGAAACTGGAAAAACATATGTTTACTTTTGGTGATTGATCATAAGTTTCTTTTTTAACACGCTTTATGCTAAGATAATGAATTTGTTGAGATTCAGTGTTGTATTAAACTTGAATGATGTGTTGAGTTCTGTATTTCATATTAACATCATTTACGGGCTTATTATATTAGTCCCATTTTCGCATCACACGGGTCTTAAAAAAATCTCAATTCGTCTGGTAATTGGAACATCAAACCACGATACTTTCCGATAGACAATTGAAGTCACAATGCGTTATGTAAAGCAAACTGACAAATGTAGCCTTATATGGCTTACAGGAAAGATTTTTAGATAAACTGACCGCGTACGTCATAGATGTGTGGCTAGATAATTAAACAATTTCCCTTTTTAATGGACACTGTACTATTTTGGTAGCTTTGTCTCACAATGCAATCAAATGGCATTTACCGATAGGTTTTATTCATTTCTTTCCCCAAAATTTGATATCTTGATAGCAATACTGTGTTATAATCATACGGCGTCTTTTTATAGTACATTCCATCTTCCCCCTGACGGTTTACTGACAAAGCACTGATCCTGAAATTATTGGGGATTAGATTTACCGGTATGCGTAATTTTAGCTGGTCCAATTAAAAAAAGTGTGTCCGCATTTCCCTACATAGACGCGGTATTGTTGCCAAATATTCTTAAATCAGACAATGGAATGGATGTAGTGTATTCATTCGGGTTTGCTGGCGTTATGCCCAGTTAATGCAAGGTGAAAACCTGAGTTAAATAGCTACGCCGAAAATACACGATCAAAGGAAATGTACATAAGTTATGAACGTGCTCCGATGGTCACATCCGCTGCCTACATTACATACATTTACGCACGCCATAAATGGTGGGCTTCACTGGGGATCATTGGTCTTTAAACACACGCAATCTGACAATCGCGAGAGAGACTGGACGAAATAAATGTTTGCTTAAGAAAGAACTTTACTCATCGTTTATCAACACAACACAGACTTCGAGATTAAAACGCGCCCACACGATCTTGTTGCTGTTGTTGCTGCTGCAGCATATCGTTGAAAATGCCATTTTGCCATTATTAAAACTAACAGTATTTAAAGACATAATAACCAATAAAGCTTATAGGACAAACGGCATCCGGACAATCGGCAACCTATGTTTTTTGCATACCTGGACAGTCTGAACCCTGTAAATGTGTCGATCAGGACAATCGAATCGGCGATCGATTTAATTTAAAACCCGGACAAACGGGACCCGATTTTAGACCAAGAAACAGTTAATGTTTGTTTTCAAAGAAAGACATTTGATTGGATTTAAACTTTGCAGCGAAAGAAATTTCCGTCAACCCCTTACGTGGTTGGAAAAGAGATTGCTAATTGTGAATGAAAATAATAACTGACGGACATGGCGATAAAAGGAGTTCTCAGTGTTTTGTGTTGTTTTCAAATTATATATTTTATACATGTACATATATATAGGGGCAAGGAAAATGCAAACCAGTTGTAATTTTCGTCCTTACATTTATTTTGTTGTCAAATAGTACATGTATCTATCACAATTTCAAGACATAGTTAATCTCCGCCGAAATATCATTGTCCTCGTTTGACAATACTTGATAATTACTTAGCCATTAATATTCCATATAAAGCAAAACGCCTCAAGTTGTCAGCATTAAGCTAAGCGAACACAATTACACGTAAAACATATACAAAATTCAATAAAACAAAGCATAAAGTCACTATCATGTTTAAAAAAGACAATCGCCTGAATTTGAAAGCAGCAGATTCTTTCGCTAAGCGAACACACTTCTCAATCGATTCTAGGAATTACTGAAGAATAAGCTCCTTGCTTTCTGGATGCTCAAACAGTTTGTTGAGTCGGCATTGGTGGCCTCCGCTTTCTTGATACGGATTGCCCAGAGCGATGCCTGTGGACATCTGTCTCTACCATGGCGTTATTCTTCTGGACGTACTCGACCACTTTCCACAATGACGAATGAGTGTGCCCAACCAACTGTCAAAACCCGCAGTTCCGAGATTTACAAACGTTGTTTGTCCTAGCGTCGCCGTTGATGGCTGCTGTATGAACATTCCACACAGATGGTGGGAATCGTTGTGGCACGGCCCTGAATCGCATCTTACCGCCCCCAGACATCACCGTACGGTAAGTTCCGGTCACATACGTGGCCTCAAAGTAGTCGACGATTAGTATAAAGGCTTCTGGGACAAGCGCCTTCAGATGCAGAATAGACGCGGGTTCGAAGTGTTCAGATATTTTGAACGCACGCGACTTGAATACGAGTGCACTTGAAATGGTTCAAGAAGAAGGAAAAGCTTGGATAGAGACACTTTAGCGCATTAATGGCACTCGAACAATTGTACATTATGTGTAACAGTTGAAGATTAATTTAAATAAAAGCGTATTGTGATTTTGGAGATGAAGATATCTTGAAAACAATAAGAACATAATAAGGAACGATGTTAAGAAGCAAAAAAGAAATAATGGTCGTATGACTTTGATGATGATATTTACCAACACGCGGAAAAATAAGAACAATTACTGACACAATTTGAAACTTGTGACAGAATATTAATCAAAACAAAAGCCATAAAGAAAAATCTATGGCATGTGCACTATGCATTTGTTTCTTCAGATCACGTCAATTACATCACGTTTCTTTGATATTTTCTAGAACTTTTGCATGAATGAAACTTTAATGTGCGTTCTTAAAAGCACATACCTTAAGCTGGAATGTCGTCATATGCATATTTAGGACATACGGTATGCGTCATAAAGCAGTAAACAAAATTGCTGTAAATACTTAAGACAGTTGGATGTATAACGATACAAAAGATAAGTTATATGACAACGAGTTGTGTTGTTGTTTGTGTTGTTGTTTTGCTGCTGCTGGTTGATGATGCATACGACGATATTAATGATGGTGATAATGGTCTGATTTTGTATAATAATGGCATACATTCATGAAATAATATGACAGCTAATGTTCCGGAATGTTCTTGATTGTTTTTAACTCTACCAGACGTAATCAGTTGACTTTAATCATCATCATCATCAAAATCATACGAACATAATTTCTTAGTTACTTCTTTACATTGTTCCTTATTAAGTTCTTATGCCAACAGGGTCAATAGCTATTTGGCAACGGTTACAAATAATACCATAATTTTACGTGTATTTTTCATTACCGTTCTTAATTGGCCGAAGAAACATTTCAGGGGAATAGCACATTTTGATTGACGTATAAGATCTGAAAACAGACTTACCAGCCACTTTTACGTGACTTATCGGTTTAGACATAGGAAAAGTGTGACTTAAGTACATTAATTAACTAAAATCAATAAAAGTTAATATACGACACACCACGTAACAATAAGAAACGTTATACTAAAGTTCGAACAACATAATACTTTGGTATTTTAATAAGAGAAAATTTTCAGTAAAGCTTATATTGTGCCAATATTTATAGGCGTATTAACATTCATCTGTGCGAAAATAATTCTTGATGAAATGAACGGTACATATGGTAAATTAAATAACTTTAAACGCATGTTTATGGGGTTATTTCCTAGTTTACCACAACTTAATGCCTTTGTATAAAAAGCTTTGAAACTTGTTGTATAGCAGATAAAACAGATTTGACCACTACCAGTTCACACATTATTATCAAATTTATATCATAGTTAATCGACATTAATTGGTGGATAACGAATTATTGTATTTATCGGCATAGTTTCGATGAGCACACTTCCCATGTCTAAGGTGAGAATAGGTATTAAGTACTTATATTTAGTGTGTTATACAAATGATCCCAGCATTGAAATGCAAAATGTCTAACCTTTACAATAATAAATTGTATATTTAAACTATTTGTCGTTTGTCGTTTAATATTCGGGGAATATAATTCACGCCCATGCTTGAAGTCCGATATATTTCCAGAGCACGACTCGAATATACGTCATCGAGATGTAATTTGATCGTCCTTGAACACTTTATCATAATAGAATAACCTCTCACTGATTGTAATATATTTCGAAATAATCCATGAAGAGAAGCTCAAAGTTTAACACAAGTATTGTTAACATATTCGCTCTAATGTTTCTGTCGTACTGATACTTATATAATGTAAAATATGTTATGACGTATTGTCTAATTCTAATATCGCACAAATTTCGGTTAACAAACGTCAGAAATGGGACACTTGCTAAAATATCTTTTTTCCTAAATTCCCTTGCACAAATTATCAGAAGGTGACTGATCTAAATATATAACATAGTCCGGAGTTGCGTTGTGAATAGATAAACTAATTTATAAAAATGACACATAATTTGCAATTGCAAGCTTTGCATTTGTACGCTTAATTGAAAACTAACATCGTGTATGACAACTTTTAACTGTGGATCAATCCATTTGCAATTCCGTATGTTAAAAAAATTTTTTGGCTTCGGTAATAAATGTTGCACTTATATGACAGAAATTATTCACACATTCATCATTAAGACCACCCATGCACCCACATTAACGAAATAATTTTCATCGTATTACAGAAAGAAACATGCGGTAAGGTTTGATAAATGAAACACCAGACCACTTTGGAACATAAAGCAGTCTCCGTGCGAACAAACATGAAACCGAAAAGCTTATTCAAACGAAAAATATCTGCTTTATTTTAATAAAACTCAAATAAATTATTTTGTATATCAATCCGTTTAATGCTCACACAGTAAAGCAACTCAAACTTTGCATATATCATTGAAATCAATTATGTTCAATTTCGTTAAGCTTAAGATCTTTCTCCTTTTTGCGATGTTGAGTTGATGAACAACAGTAAGTTTTCCAAATACCAATAGAAAACTTAAATAAGAATAAATATTGATGAGTAATTGGCGCGTTTTAGTTAAAAGTAGGACATAACTGCATTTCCAAAGTAAATCATTGAAGTAAAGCTAATGGCAGCATGCCATATTGTCTTAATTATAGATAAATAACTTCAAGTCATGCCAAATTGTTCACATAAATTATACAAAAGAAAAAATACTAACACAATTATAAGAACAATAAAAATGTAATACGTGAGGACAACCAGTTTTTATCATTCTAACAATGGAAAGCTATGTATACAAAACATTAAATATAAAAGTGACATTTTGTTACGAAGTTACGAATTTATAGTCATTGCGTGCATGTGTCAATGTTTCTTTCTTGTTCTCCATTTTAATTTTTTAAACTGATTTGGAAATGTAGAATAATTACCGTTCTTGACACATATGTAAGTAAATATTGTTCCTATGAATCCAAGTGGATATTATACAATATAAATCAAAGCGCTGAAGGCACTGAAGTTTTTCGCTATTGCATAATCTTAGACGCAACTCAGTTTTCAAAATTATGTTGTAACATTTTATATCGCAAGTTTGAAATGAACACAACCAATTCAAATTCATAAAGAGTGTGTCTTTAAGCACAGGTCGAGATGTGTGTGCACTGTTTATCTTCATATTTATGTTATGCAGATGACTTACACAAAATAACAACAATGTGTCTCTTTTCTTCGCAATTGGTTGCTGCACTGGCAACCATCTTTAGAGTTTCGGTTGCCTTGCTAAAGAATAACAAACCTAGAATCATGTACATGTTGTGTTATTTGTATCTAATACTTTATTTATTTTCTTTAAATTATTAAGCAACAATTTTGCCGACATAACAGACATTTAATGCATCATGTCTTGATGTGGGCCGGAATTGAATCATTTTCATAGGCCTAATTGATCCACAGTCGCCAATTTGTATTCTATGTTTAATTGGATTAAGTTGTTCAAGCTTTGATAAGTAGCACTGCTCTAAAGCCCAACTGTAACCAACTTTTGAAATTGAGTTTCATGGGTTAATCTATTGGCTAAGGCTAACAGGCAACCACTAAACATGTAAGTTATTCATGATGTAAGATCTTACAGTTTATTGAACTCATTCAATTTGCAAGTCTGAAGACATTTAATAGATCTTTTCACGTTTTGGTAAATTGACAAAACTAAACGATTTAATAATTTAGAGTTCTGTTGTTTTCGTTATATTTGTTCATGCTACGAGGATTGCTTATATAAAGAATAGAATACATATCTAATTGTATCAGCAAGGATGGCCGAGTGGTTTAAACGAAATACTTTTTTTCCAGGGGTCAATGGTTCGAGCCCAGTTGAGGGTAACGCTTTTCGTTTTTTAATTTTATTCTTGTTTTTTAATGAAGCTTTTAAGATCCATTGTTAACATATATCAATATTAAAGGGATCTTTTCACGCTTTGGTAATTTGACAAAATTGAAAAAAGTTGTTTCAGATTCGTAAGTTTTCGTTTTAGTTATGATATTTGTGAGGAAACAGTAATACTGAACATTAACCATGCTCTAATATAGCCATAATATGCATCTTTTGACGATTTTAAAACCTAAAAAATATAAAGCGTTGCAACGCGAAACGATTGAATAATTTGGAGAGTTCTGTTTTTGTCGTTAAATTTTGTGAAACCACGAAGATTGCTTATATAACGTATAAAATACGTAAAGAATGTGTACTCGGCGGAATAGCTCAGTAGGCTAGAGCGTTTTTACTTCAGGACTCTGGCAGGACTCCAAGGGTCACTGGTTCGAAACCCGCTCCGGGCAATGTTCTTTTCCTTTTTTTATTTTTTTTCTTGATTTTTTACTGGAGCTTTTACGATCCAATGTTTACATTTATCAATATAAAGCATTTAATGAATAAGTTTAAAAAATGCCAAAATCTGTGAAAAGGCCCCTTTAAGCATTTAGTGACAAACTGTGAAAAGGTCCCTTTTAGATGTTTACTTAAAATGCCGCAAGGTAAAAATTAAGAAATTTTTGGTTGTTTATTTGATTTTAAAGTGATTTGCCTTGTCTGCAAGGTTGCCTTGATGTTATTATCACGTTTTTCCCTTTTTTCAAATCATAATTAGAAAAGATGATTTAAGTTTCATTTTAGAAAAAACCCCAGGGCTTAATGCATTTGTATTCATTGTCATCCCAGTACTAGAGATTTCTATAAACGAAAAACATCATAAAATCAGACAGTGTCCTACTTGATTAGCCTGTGTGTATTGCACACGCTAATCAGTGAGCACAGGCTTATCTGGGACATCACTTATTTGACATGCATTAAGCCCCGTTTTCCCTGAAAGCAGCCAATATGTACAAATTCCAATGACAAACTGGCAAAAGTCGTTCCATAAGCTGTTAAACTCTATTGATTACATACACACCATGCTGTCTGCAGTGTACCAGTAGTATATATAAACAGGCAGATGTGGTTATCGTTCCTAGCGTAGTGTAGAGCAGACTGACTTGCAACGCACACTCATAACCTTAGTGCTTCTCAAGCGAAAAACTAAACACAGTAACGATTTTTTTTATCCCAATAGTAAAGATTTTAGTTGAACTTATTTTAGTTTATACGACTATGCAGGCTCATTTTGCGAGTATTGCTCCGAGATATAAATACACGTAGACAATATTCCGAATTAAAGAAGAGTACAAAATAAGTCTTCATTTTTGTATTCCTATAATATAACTTTTAATAAATTTGCTATATTTTGGTTCAATATCTTCTGAGAAAGTTATATAAACTTAAAAATACATTCAAATGCATTAGATTTACCTGTTCATGGAGGTACCTAAAGTTTCAAAATGCTGCATCCCGTACGCCCTACACGCTCGATAGCTATTAGGAATGGTTAAAGATAATATTATAGTGGCATAGTCATTAATTGAGATACATTTATAAGTGTCAATTTATACTATTAAGGGCATTTCTTTGATACTTATTACTTTACATAGTTCTTATTATTTAGGTACGCCAGTTAATATCTATTGTGGTGGGGGTTGCCATGGGGAAATGTTCGGTGCCTTGTCCGTTAATAGCTCTCTCCTATTGGCTGTATCCCTTTGATCAGACAGTATGTACTAATTACACGATATGCAAAGTAGTTAAATGGTCCTTTTCAGAAAAAAAGTATTAGGTACTCAATGATTATAGGTTTATGCACAATAATATGTAAAAAACAACGCTTTTTGTCTGTATTCGTTTGGACTTATTACACAATTTCCAAAGTATTTAAAATAGTCTGTACCCGTGAAATGAATACGGTTTTCAATATGTCTATGCTATGTGTATTATGTAATTGTCTAGTTCACCACATCTTAAAGCACAATGACTTGTTTTTGAACGGCTTTGTCCACTACCAATTCATACATAATTAATACATTTCAGTAATAGTACAGTTAATCGACATTAATTAAGTATAGCTTATAGTTGACTGACTACATAAATAGCCCTGGTTAGGTATTTACAGGATTTCACTTTGAAATAAATTTATAAATTATGTGATCACTTCTGTTTATTGTATAATAGTTGGATAAGTTTGTATCATGTTTCGACATTTTAATAACGTTACCGTAAATGTCTTTGAATTGCAAGTGGTTATTACATGGTGCTTGTAATACGACGATGGCAAACGTTTGCGGTTTCACAAAAGATTATGCAACATTTACATCCAAAAGTCGACCGTCTACGTTGGTGATTTACAAATTTTATATGCTATAGATATAAAATAAGCATTTACGAAGATGGAGGCTATGCATATTTAGGAATGCATAACCGCTAGACATTTAGATTTGTCATTCACCTTTTTATATGTCAGATACAGTATCCTGTTATAGATGACATTTAAATGTACGAACAATAAACATGACACAAAGTTGTGCCATATGTTCTGATATAATGAAGGAATGAAGAATATGTCCCATAAATGACAATTAACGTACGGCATAGACTACAGCAATGCATTTTAACACGAGTTTAATTATAACTTATGCAATAAGGCTTTAGTCTAGATGCCTTTAACACGAAGGAAACACGTCGACATGTTTTTTGTTAAAAATAAATCATTGCCATTTAAAGGAGGGACAATACTTGCAATGCACATTATAAGTAACGCGTTTCCTTCTCAAATGTGCTTATACATATGTACATAATTATGTTTCATGGAACGCACTGCATATATGATTGTCGACAAGACTGAGTGCACGTTTGCATGTGTTACAGAAACATGTGCTTAATATAGGGCAGATTCAAGTATACGTCATTGAAATGTAATTAGATCTTCCATGCAAACTCAATTACAATATAATAACCTAATTTTGATTTTAATAAGTGTCGAAAATATCCATGAAGAGAAGTATACATTTAGTACAAATATTTTTTAAATAGGGGATATTTTTTCCTTCCTACGGATAATCTATAGTAAAATTTTCTATGATGAGTAGTCTATTTTAAGTTCTAATATCGCACCCATTTAGGTTAACGCACGTAAGTAATGAGATACTCGAAATGTGGCAATACAATACCAGATACCGCAGCATAAGAAATCAGAAGGTCCAGATAAAATGCAAAATAATGATCTAAATATAGTTAATAACATGGAGTGCCTTATTAAGGTTAACACCACATTGTAAATAGGTCTACACATCTATATAAATGACCCATACTTTTCAATTTCACTTCACAGTCATAAAATACATTTTCCATTCAGTGTGCCATGTTAAATGCAAAACGTATACTAAACTGTGCGTGATGACAATATAATTGTGCGAAAAATAAGCATTTGAAAATAACTTGTCACTCGGACCAATTTTAGTTTGTACATAAAACATATATCCAATATGATGCTTGGTCGCTCATCTGAGTTTGGGGTTTAAAGAGATTGTTCACATCATTGTTTTTTATACGTATATATAAATGGTTTAAACGCATTAATCGTGGTCAGTTTGATAGGGGCGTGATTGGAATAAACAATTTGTTAAGGGCTACTATTATCTGTTAGATGAATTATAATACCTGTGTGCATTGTCGTTTCAGAGGAATGAAATGGAATTAATTTTCCTAATTGATTGTATATTAATAATTTGTTTTCCCATAGGCGTGTTTAGTGTTGACCCCCATCGCTTTATTTGAACAGTCTTTATATAATATTATTAAGTATTCAAATGTCTTCTTATATACTTTTTGAATTCATATAATAAACACAAAAGCTTTTGAATTTTCATTTAGGGACATTTCGATACCAATAAGGCTTAAAACAGTCGTTTTGTTTATCTTACCCGATCGATTCTAAATTGTTGTGCCTGTCCTTATTAATTTTGTTAATAAGAGTCTTGATTTCTAAAATTTTCTCTAAATAAAACAATATGTTCGCAATTAAAAGTTGACTTATTATATACTATATAGTTGATCATATGTTTGAATAAACTTAAAATAAGAAAACATTAATTAAACAGATCAATTAAGATTGAACAGATTTCTGAGTGTTATTGTACAGTATTACTAAAGTGGGTAATCCTAAAACAGTTAACGGAACAAACGTTAGGCTTACATACCTAACCTAATGTGTTGGGGCTGAGAGTTGAAATAAAAACATTTTCATGTTTGATTAATAACATACGCGTTTGAATTTCTCTTTTGAGCATGCTTTATTCACCAACAAAATGATTTGTGATCAGACGGTCATCATGGTTGTCTCCAGTTGTGGTAATTAAGAATTCGGATGATGGTGTTTTTCGTTCTTTCCCGAAGCATCAATCTTTAATAGATTTTCATTTAACGACGGCGGCTTTGATCCTTACCAATGTCGCTCGCTTAAATGTTATGGTCGCAATTTTGAAATACACTCACTATATTACAACAGTTTGAAATGAACATCTTCCTCATGGCTATTGGCATTGTTAATTGTTCTAATACTGTGTTTCACACTGTACTGGGTTCTGTCTACTGTGGATTAAGCATGTGCATTCCTTTCCGATGGGCACATTGTTACCATTTATTCATCATGCCAGTTAAAAATGATTATATTTCAAGTGAATACAAAAGTTAACATCATAAAAGTCATGTCATTGCATTGAAGCGTTTGTAAGCAGATCTAGAAAACCTTGTATATTGAAGATGTCTTTAGTATTTTTCCAACTAGCTGTTTTGAACAGTTAAGAATATACATAACGAGTATTTAAAAAAAGGCAGCGGCATATATATTATCTATTACCACCTGTAACAAAATGCTGTGACATACTAAAAGAAATAAACTAAATTCTTTCATACTGTTTTACTCAATACATGCGTATCACAGGTATTTCTACAATTACTTTAAAAGCGTTTTTTCATTGATAACTTTTAAATTAATATTTTATTGTCTCAAAAACGAATCGAAGAAGTTATGTGATATTTAGCCATATTAATTATTGTTGTTTGTATTAATATTTACACATTTTTTATCAGATTTACCCAAATAACTCACCCGAATCATGAAGTTCATTTGTACATTACAGGTTTGAGTTTTTTGTTCTTTCATTTCACACTACTCAAACGAAAATAGTGTACATTTAAAACATCCGCTCTTATTAGAACGAGCACAGTTTGAAATAGGTCCCACACAGAGCATTAATAAGCTTATCGAAATAAGACTTTTTTTAAACAATTTATCTGGTTCCAAAATTTTAACCTCATTTGACCAATATTTAAAAGTGACCAGATATTTGCAAGATAAACACATTTTACCAACATTCATCAACATTTATGTATTCTTTGGTTTTCTAGAGTTATTATACATTTATGATTTATGATTTGATCTAGTTATTTTGGGTTGAAATCACTTTAACTATAGTGAAACTATATTTTTTACAGATTTATTTGTTCGCAAAGTATCAGCAAGATTGAGTCATATATGTAGCTTCTAAAGTAGTAACACATAGTTTGTTTAGCATTTATTCAACGGGCTTAGTTTGTCATCCCACTTGGTCGGGATACAAACTTGACCTAGATAGTCGAGAGATAAAGTTTAATTTCCATGAACACTTTGTCAAAATATGTAATCTATATTGATATATTCATAAAATTCACGCTTTTTGTAAGACTGTCGACCTATTTTTATTATTATTCGACATTCAATAAATAATATGATTAAAATCTATATCAAAATTTGCGCGGATTGTGTTCAAATAGTTTTCCTAAGACAAGAGAGATCGATGCCAGACTGTGAATGTAATTCTTGAATGCTTTGATTTTTTATTAGTACAAGCGTACAGCTCAAAGTTCTACCTGATAAAGTAAAAAACAACACATAAAACACAATAGCTCACGTATGTCGTCTATAAACTCAAGTTTAATGAACCTAACACATCGTAGCAAACAGAAATCCTGTTGCAATCGTCATCATTTTGAGTGTCTTTGATGGAGAAATTCTTAATACAAACTTGAAAAATGCAAATTAATCTATTAGATCGAGTATAAGCCGATGTTTTTGTGTACTCGTGCAATCGTTTTATGTAATGAGCGATTTAATTGGCTGGGACTTTGCTCGTCACACAGGCAAAAGACATTGATTTGCTTTTGCAAATTCTCCTGGCTGTTAATCACGCGCGCCACCTCTTTTTTGAGATGCATTAATAAATCAGCCAATGCAACTTCCGAGGTGGCGCTCAGGCCCGGATGTTTTGAAATTTGATGGATAATTTTACATGGTGATACACGTGTTATATGTTTTTTTCAACCAAATCGCATGATGTTTAAAAATCGACCAATGTAGTGCGTTTCAGCGATTATAAATTCATCTAAAGATGTAATAACATACAATCAAAACTCATTTGGAAACTCGAGGACCTTTATAAGTTGTGGCATAGTAGAACTCGTACAAGGCACGCCACGTGAGAAAAAGTAACTTTTCAGCGAAAGGGAAACAGCTGATTATTATTTTCTTGAAAAAGGGGCATAACAGAAACAGGAAATGTGTTTCTGTCAGTGTAAGATCGTTTGTTATTTCACTCGCGATCATAGAAAAATAATATTTTCTATGATCACTCGTGAAATAACAAACGATCTTAAACTGACATGAACAAATATCCTCTTTATATGTATAAGTAAAAATTTTATACAATGAACACTTATATTCAACAAAGGAATTGATTTTCATGAAATTATAACTCTTTACAAATTGTTCATCCTATCAAATATGAAAAGAATTTTATTGTATGTGTAACCGACGTACTTTTTATGTAAAGGTCATAGTATGCTTATATTTTTTCATTAATCGCATAGATTGAAGCGTGTTTTCAATTTTCAGAAGTTACTTGTAAACGTAACTTGCCGTTTACGATTTTTGCAACCAAGCCTTGATTGGTACAAAGTTTGTCGTTCTGTTGCGCATCTATATAACTACGTTGTATATAAAGAACCGGCGACAACTCGACGCTAGATACAAACAACTTCAATTATCGTATCGAAAAGTTAATCAATTAATTTGTCGCTCTGAACGACATGACATAAGTAAGCAACAACATTTTTCTAAAATATAAGGATAATTCAACTCGAGAAACATTTCAGCGGGAGATATGTTTGTTAACATTAGTCGCATATCTAAAACATGTTGTTTATTGTATGCATAGTGCATAACAACACACACAGCTTAGCCTTCCACACAATAAGTGTCATTAATCAGATTACTGCATTGTAATGGTGAATGGGGAACATTTGACCGTATAAACAATAACAAATCTAAATGTATCTGGTTAAACATAGCGAAAGAAAACTTAATTATACTTTCAACATGCTGTCCACGTGTTTGTACATTAACATTACAAGTGGAAAGTCAAAACACCGAACATAGAGGAAGAAACCTAAAAATAAACTAAAGCGATAAATTATTATCGCCCGATCATAATGTGTTTTATTATTGAAGACATATATCCTCACCGAACATTTCTAATAAAATAGATATGACATTACAAATAATGTTGAATCAAACATATGTGAGAAACGTTAAAATTATAGGAAATTTTTACATATACTTGCATTGAGACAATTATATCTTAAAGAGGAATCTAAACACAATTATCAAGTATTATATTGAATAAAGGTAACGTGGCAGATATACTGATAGAAAGGTATATATTGTGATATAATACCATGTGTGTTCGTTTAAAAATAAACGTTAACGGAAGAAATATTTGCATTTCATAAAGTAATACGGTGTACACAATTCCATACCAAAGAAAACTAAATCCATTTTGTTAAAACCTTTTCAAATGTTATTTCGTAAGTAGCTTTGTATTAAGTAACTTGAAAACACAATTTTGTTATATTACATTTCATAAAAGTGTATTAATGTAAAGGGCCCCATACACCAAGCACGTTCTTAGACAGTTCGACCACGTTTTGAAGAAAATGCAGAACGGGATGTGAAATTGCTTGAACGTGTAGTTTTGGTCATAAAGAAATCTGCAATGTGACGAAATGACGTTCATACACAGTTCGCGCTACGTGCAGCTCGTTCCTATCCCGTCCTATCCCGTTGTCAGTCCGTCTTTATCCAGTTCAAATCGGGTCAGTTTCCACATTGTCCCCGTTGAAATACCGTTTCCAGTCAGACCGAGCCGTCCTGAGCCAGTTCGATTACGTTCGTACGCATTTCTTCTTTGTTCGTTGTGCAGTGGTAACTCATTCAAAGGCAGTTCTCACTCCGTCCTACTACGTTCTTAGTACGTTTAGGACGAAGTTGCAGCCAAATTTTGCACGGCGATTATAAAACCGACTACTTTCCTGCCAGTTCTCATTTATATTTCACGCTTTGAGCCGACCAGACGTACATTTGTAATGCCTCCAAGAAATAATTCCGCCAAATTTCTCACCCAACAAGTTCTGTGTCGTCTCCGCCTTCTTTCTCGTCCCAACAAAACAGTAAATTGCTTCTCTGCTTCTAGCACAAATTGCACGAAGCAAACATTTACAAAATTAAGAGCTCCAAGATTGTCCATGTTTCAACTTAATATCACAAATGATGAATTTTGAGACAACGACTCCTTTTTATATGCACATTGTCTGAACGTATTGTATTTACGGTTTGAACGTTGAAACAACTACATTAAACGAGTACAACGTACATGGAACCTACTGCGAACTCCTTTAAACGAGTACAACGTACTAAGAACGTACTGAGAACTCGTAGAACGTGTTGCAAACGTTGTAAGAACGTATATGTGAGTTTCTATTTATTTTCACCAAACAAGATCGTATTTGAGACGTAGTGCGAACGGGGTCGGTCTGTCTGAGAACGGATTGGACTAACCAGAAACGGACTCGATCTGTGTTGCATCGCACAGGTAATTTCGGTCCGATCGTTCTACGTTCTGGCATGTTCCTAACTCGACCTTAATAGGACCTATCTGTTCTTAGTACGTCCATCCCGTTTCCAGTACGTTGTTACTACGTTTAATTGCAGAACGGGATGATCGGAAGAAAATTTTGAGTAGGCTCAAAGTTCTGAAACACCTCTCCCGTTCAGCCCCGTTCCAGGGCGTCAACAAAGTTCGAAGACAATTCGTAACACGTTGCTTCTACGAACACTCCGTTCTCACACAGTTCGAGCCCGTTTAGACACATTTTTCAGAACGTATTTCGAACGGAGTCGGTGTATTGGGGGTATTAGGCAAATGTCTAAATATCATCTATTACTGTTATGGAGTAAATAGTACAACAGTAAGCGGTGTTTTCGGTGAGACTTTGAATTGAAAGCAATCAAACAAATTCACATCTTGTCTTCGCATCAATATACGTTTGATCAGTTATATAACTGCTTTGTCCTCTGTGAATACGCCTTTTGTATTGGCATGCTGTTAGATGTAAACGTATTTAAGTTATTAAATATGTTTTTAATTTCACGATCTTGTCGTATATGAGTATGTTTTTTACTTCATTCCTATTTAAAAGTTTGCATTATGAGACAAACGTCGTTCTCAAACGAAACGTTTGTGATATTACCAACAATCACTACTAGAAGCAGTTGAGCTTTTCGATCTGATAAATGAACATCACGTCTCATAAATTTAGTATGTTTATGCATTTAACGGAGTATTATTACTGATAAATATTTGATTGACTCGTTATTGCATATAAATTAAATTGACGCTTATATTGCCGGATTTAATTGAAAAACAACTCGCTTAGTTACCATGCATTACACAAACCTGTAGATTTGGAAGATAAATATGAGTTATAAAGCAAAATTAAACTTTTCATATTAACAGTATCCAGATTAAGTTTGCAAATCCAGATTATTTGCAAACTTATTTTTTTTTAATTTATTGAACAATTGTTATGAAATTTTGCATATTTGTAAGGGACATTGAGTACATACATATAATTGAAAAAAAAAAGAGTTAAAATGTTTTTAGAAAGTAGAGTTATTTGATTTTTCCATTAAATACCCGTGGGAGGTTTGACGGGGGACCCCGTCATTTCCCCATTTTCAATAAACCCCAACGGGCGTTTGACGGGGGATCCCCGTCTAACTCCCATTTAAAAAAAACTCCAATGGGACTTTTACGGGGGGGGGGGGTAGGAATCACAAGTCATTTAACAGTTAATACACATAGCAATATATTACATTGTATAAAGATACAAAACTTTATTAAATAATTGATGTTTTCTTTTTAAGGTGTCGGAATCAAATATAAATTTTTGAGTTTTCTTAAATCAGTACCAAAATTTACGTTGAATATAATGTCTTTTTGGTAAAAGATTAGACCCACATATCGATATTTCTGTAAAGATGAATATAAAACGTTCCGACCATAATTTTGCAACACTCACTGTATATATAAAGTGACTTGTCTCGAAAATATATTGCATTTACCTTTTGATAATCCAAACGTTGCTTTTATCCATTACTGTGATGATAAATACAATCCAGAAAGACAATAACATTGGAAGCATAATTATTGTCATTCGGAATTGTATTTCGTTTGCTGTTTATTCCCGTGTAACAGTTTTGGAGGTATTTTTCCTAGAAATTTAGCTTGCAAACATTTTCGGTGCAATGTCGTACCTTAGTGTACAGGTTACATTCCACAAGTTGTTTTTTTACACGAAATGCCTGAATAGGGCAGTGTGTTAGGTTCATTGTTTTGTTATTGTAGTTGTTTGTTTTTTATCTTTAACAACACCGTGCACTGGTAGCGTTATTAGCAGAGGCATGCGGGAGTCTTCTTGAAACATACTGTACTGGCTAGTTTCAATTATGGGACACACCACTTCTCCAATAGAATCGATGATGTTTAAATACATTTGAGTTATATTTGCAGTTTCAGTTATTACCTGTTTTGTTTTCTGATAAGGATATGATATCCCAGACGTAAGTTCCTGTGCTGTCTTTTTCCCTCGAGACAAACAGACATATAACACAAAGGACTAATATCACTTTTCATTAGTGTGTATAAAATACAAAATACCACACACAACTGAAATATTTGATATAACCCATATAAGCAGTATGATTTCCTTTCTAAATGTAATAAAAACTTAATTTTCAATCATGAACTAGTAGTTTCAGGAAAACAGGAAACCAAGAAAAAAATGTGAAACCAACAAAGGCATAGAATTGTGAAATATGCAAGCCAGAGTTCTCGACTTATGATTGTTGAACGCTGCACTTCTATACACCACAACCTACCTTTGTTCGAAGTTTGATGTAAATGGGTCTTATTGTAATTACGTTATGACCCGGACAATAAAAAGTGAGATAAATAAAGTAATGACGGGGCTATAGCTATAGTTCTTGTGCACTGAACTTCTCATCAGTGAGATCTATCCATATATGCATATATGAAGTTTCATGTGAATAGGTGATATAGTTAAAGACTAATACTCCGGACAAAGTACTGGAAGCTGCCCGACCCCAGGCATGACATAACTAATCCCTTAATATGGACTCCATTGGTCATTGTCGACTCGGGTACTACTTACGTGTACCCCGGGTACTCTTAAGTATACTTACATGTACCCCGGGTACGGTAAATATACTAAATCGTACCCGGTCGATATTAGACTGTACTCGAGTTGTATTCCCGCCTAAAATCCTATGTCGTAAAACGCGCTACCGATTATCTTAAACAAACTTCTATTTAAAAAAAAACTGCCTCAACATGCTTTGTGAGTATGAGTTTCGATAATATAGAGGCCATTTTACAGAAAATTGACATAAATGTGAATATATTTAATTAAAAACAAGATGTGTTTGTGAAACACAATGTCCCCCTATATGACGTTTGACCTTGAAGGATGACCCTGACCTTGTGAAGGATGACCTTGACCTTTCACCACTCAAAATGTGCAGCTCCATGAGATACGCATGCATGCCAAAATATCAAGTTGCTATCTTCGTGAAACACAATGTCCCCCCTGTATGACGCTTGACCTTGAAGGATGACCTTGACCTTGTGAAGGATGACCTTGACCTTTCACCACTCAAAATGTGCAGCTCCATGAGATACACATGCATGCCAAATATCAAGTTGCTATCTTCAATATTGCAAAAGTATTCATAAAATAAGCGATTTGGGCCACATATATTTGAGCTCTGACCTTGAAGGATGACCTTGACCTTGACCTTTCACCACTCAAAATGTGCAGCTCCATGAGATACACATGCATGCCAAATATCAAATTGCTATCTTCAATATTGCAAAAGTATTTATAAAATAAGCGATTTGGGCCTCATATATTTGACCTCTGACCTTGAAGGATGACCTTGACCTTTCACCACTCAAAATGTGCAGCTCCATGAGATACACATGCATGCCAAATATCAAGTTGCTATCTTCAATAATGCAAAAGTATTCATAAAATGAGCGATTTGTGCCACATATATTTGACCTCTGACCTTAGAGGATGACCTTGACCTTTCACCACTCAAAATGTGCAGCTTCATGAGATACACAAGCATATGAAGTTGCTATCTTCAATATAGCAAAAGTTATTGCAAAATGTTTAAGTTGGCGCAAACAGACGGACCAACAGACAGACCAACAGACAGGGCAAAAACAATATGTCCCCCACTACTATAGTGGGGGACATAAAAATAGCCGACAACGACCGATTAAGCTTTAAATTTCCCGGGTACGTTTTAGTATATTTACCGTACCCGGGGTACATGTAAGTATACTTAAGAGTACCCGGAGTACATGTAAGTAGTACCCGAGCCGACAATGACCAATCGAGCCTTAATATGCCCTGTATTTGACAGACATATAAAAGAGACAAATGGAAAGGATGAAAAAAACAACACAGCAGTAATTAGTTTTATCAGAGACATAGATAACAGAGATAGGCAGCTCGCCAAATATCGGCAAACTCTCGCGCATCCAGTGGTTTTGGCGAGATAGGTTTAAACGCGCAACTGTTTGACGGTTGCAACGGTAGTAAACACGCTTATCAACATTTCTAAAACTCGCTTTCGCATTCCAGTTTTTGCGATTTGAAACAAATATGTTATGTATTATTAAAATGAGAATGTATGCGATATTATCACTCAACGGTAATGTGTCAATTAAAATAAATCACATGCCGCATTGTTTTATTAAGCGATTTTATCTGGCTCCAGTTTGGAAAAAAACCAATGCTTACCGGTATATAAAGATGGCCTGTGTAATGAGATAAAGGAGCGATAAGAATCTTACGACAAACAACTAATAATAGGTTGTTTTAATTAGATTTTTGTTTTTCATTTTAATTGCAATTTTCAAATTTGAATAATCCGATAGCCATTTACCTGTAGTATAATTTGAATAAAGCTCTGAACAAGTTTTTCTTCTTATGGAGAGAATCTGTTCTTGGTCTGCTCTAATCTGCTGTTTGTGTTCTTTGCTCTCTTAAATTACCGCTCAATTCAACGCACAATTTTACCAATAATAAATAACATTACAACCTAGAGTATATGTATAGAAATCTTCAGACCCGTATACTGTGCCATTCTCCGATATTTAGCATATCGATCAAGTTATTAAGTGACTTTTCTGTTTTTCTTCAACATGTCTTAGGCGGATTTTGTGTCATGGGATGACGAGGATGAACATTGTGATAGTGAATTTGTTGAGGACATTAATCAGTCGGTTGTGTATAAGTGCCCAGAATGCAAAAAGTTAATGAAAAGAACATATGGGTTCCATGTGTTGTTAAAAAGCACAATCAAAACTTTAAAAGTATGTCCCCTTATGTACATAATGATAAACTAAATGAAATGTGTTCCGGCTTCTACAGAGGAGCTTATGCAACCATTTATGTGATACAGTCTCTAAGTAAACCTCTGTAGTAACAATTTTAGTCTGTGCAATAAAAGAATGCATGAACATAGTTTTTACAATTTAATGATATTTCATCAAAACTTCATCATTCATAAACACATATCAATACAACTGGCATAAAAAATGAACAATTTATTACACATATTAAGCAAGTTGTTGATATTACAAAATTAATAACATATCGGGAGAAAACAGCTAATATTCTGCAGTGATGCAGGCAACAAACATGTAAGTATAAGAGCCATTATCGTATGGTGCAGGGTATTAATGTTGCTGAAGAAACTCATAATCACATAAGAATTTTTCATCATAGAGATTGGACTATAAATGCGACTGAGAGTGTTAACATGTTTTTACCATAGTCATGTAAGGAAAAAGCCCCGCCCCTAGGTGGCCATGTTTTTCATGATATCATTGGGACACTCTATAGAGTGTTAAAAAGGTTTTTCGAATCCCGGACAATCGCTCCTACGGACAATCGCTCCTACGCTAAATTTGACAAGGCGAACAGTCGCTCCTACGATGTTTTGACAGGGCGGACAGTCGCTCCTACGATGTTTTGACAGGGCGGAAAGTCGCTCCTACGATGTTTTGACAGGGCGGACAGTCGCTCCTACATTATTTTGCCAACCCGGACAATCACTCCTACATTATTTTGTCAACCCGGACAATCGCTCCTACATTATTTTTGACTCCACGGCAATACATATTATTCGCTGATCAAAGGCGTACACCTATAATTAACCAACAATTAAAATTGCCAACCTGTTAACAGAAAGCCAATTTAACATGAGCCGATCAATTTGATTTTAATTAATTAATTTACTTACTGACAAACTATGTTACAGTTTGTCGATTCTGTAAATATAAGGTAGTTATAAGGGCACTTTGGACAATAGTTCCTTCATTATTCCGATCAGGGACATTCATTCCTATATTACATTTATTGGAATAAGTGCCATTTTGCGAATGGAATAAACATAAAAACCGCATTAAATCAATAATTGCTATAACAACAATGGTAGTATCAATCGATAATGATCACTTTGACACCTATGATGTGCGAACCGTGCATAAAGATTACAGAATGGCGTCACATTAAAGGGGCCTTTTCACAGATTTTGGCATGTTTTGAAGTTTGTCATTAAATGCTTTATATTGATAAATGTAAACATTAAATTTTAAAAGCTCCAGTAAAAATCAAAAATAAAATTTAAAAAAGGAAAACAAAAGTAGCCCGCAGCAGGACTCGAAGTAAAAAACGCATTAGCAAACTGAGCTATCCTGCCAAGGATACATAAGATGCGTATTTTATACCTTATATCATCGTAGTTTCACAAATTTAAACGACATCACTAGAACTTTCCAAATTATTCAATCGCTTCGCGTTGCAACGCTTTATAATTTTTAGGTATTTAAATCGTCAAAAGATGCATATAATGGCTATATTAGACCATGGCAAATGTTCAGTAATACTGTTTCCTCACAAATATCATAACTAAACCGAAAATTTGCGAATCTGAAACAACTTTTCTCAATTTTGTCAATTTACCAAACCGTTAAAAATCCCTTTAAAGTGAATTAAGGTTAGTAAACAATTGGCTAGGTCATTGTTTTCACATTTGACCCATTGATTGATATGACACTGAACAATTTCTTAATCGGCATTTCTATGATTATTAAAATAGTGTGTTAAAGTGATACTGAACAATTTTTGTATGTGTTAAATTGTAATATATTGATAAAATGTTATATGTTTATGTTACAATAACACAAAATAGACAAGAACAATTATACATTGAATACAAAATTCATGAAATGCAACATGCTGGCGAATTCAAATGTACAGACATTTTCGATTTCAAATTTAAATATCTGGCTTATTTCGCATTTTTCGACACAAGTTGGCAATTTTAATTGTCGGTTAATCATAGGTGTTAGCCTTTGATCGGCGTACACTACATTTTGCCATGGAGTCAAAATAATGTAGGAGCGACTGTGTCCGGGTTGACAAAAAAATGTAGGAGCGATTGTCCGGGTTGGCAAAATAATGTAGGAGCGACTGTCCGCCCTGTCAAAACATCGTAGGAGCGACTGTCCGCCCTGTCAAAACATCGTAGGAGCGACCGTCCGCCCTGTCAAATTTAGCGTAGGAGCGATTGTCTGTAGGAGCGATTATCTGGATACCAGGTTTTTCTATAGCTATATATAGACATATAAGGAAAAATGCCCCATCCCCTGGTGCCCATGTTTTTGAACCAACCGGAACCATTTTTGAACTTGCCCAAGATATCATTTTAACAAATCTTCTGACCGAGTTTCATGATGACGGACAATAAACCGGAACAATTTTTTAACTTGTCCAAGATTTCATTTGGAAAAATGTTCTGACCAAATTTCATGAAGTTTGGACAATTAATGTGGCCTCAAGATTTTTTACAAGGCAAATGTTGACGCCACACAACACGCACTCCACAATTGCCAAAAGGCGATCAAAAACGGGGGAGCCAAAACCCCGTTGGGATTCAACGGGGGATGGCAACTTTATCATCAAATAACTCTACTTTCCAAAAACATTTTAACTCTTTTTTTCAATTATATGTATGTACTCAATGCCCCCTACAAATATGCAAAATTTCATAACAATTGTTCAATAAATAAAAAAAAGTTTGCAAATAATCTGGATTTGCAAACTTAATCTGGATACTGTTAATTATGTACATACATATCTACTGCAATCTTACCTTACACGACATTTACAAGCAAATGTACAAACATTAATATCCAAAAACGTAAAATTATTTTTAATCAATGGCATTGGTTTAATGACTATGAAGTCGTGTAAAATATCATTGCTTAAAGTGTATACATTCTTGAATTTGTATTCGCTTTTGTAGCAATCAAGATTGTAGCACACATACGGGACGCACTTATAATATTTATCTGAACGCATTTACTTTTTATTTGAGTGCACGAACACTAACACGTATTTATATATAAACACTATTTAATCACTATCAATATTAATAATGTGATCAATGAGATCACTTAGTCAATATCTTATACAACCTTGTTAACTCAGACGAACACAATATAGATTGGTTAATTCGAGTTTGATTAAGAATCGTTCTATGTGGGAGAATCAAACATGAAATTTTTATGACAGATAACAGTAAGCAATAAGACGTTTATCTTTTGCTCCAACATTGTTTTTCCATATAAAAAAAGAAACAAGCTACAGAAACAGAATGCATCTTAATGCAATACTCTATTATTAAAAAGTGACAAATTTCAAATAAAATACAGTACAATACATGCTACGCAACTCTAATCATCGCATTGGAATGGTCCATACACGTGATTGTGAGTTAAAATGCTCCTAAAAAAACATACCATAGTGTCAAGTACTTGTGTCAAGATGGATTAATAATGTGACAACGGGTCATTTTAAAAGACAGTTTCACTCAATCAAAAGTGTAATTGATATTTTTGCAAGGCTATGCTAGTTATTTATCATAATGTGATAATTTTACAGCAGCGGGAAGATTAAGCTTTTGTTAAAGAACAATTTATAACAATACGTTACAATATTTATGATAAGAAATTTGCAGTTTTTTAAGAAAGGAATTTTATAGTATTAATGATGAAAACCAACCGCATTTCACCAGTAAAATATGTATTACGGTTGCGAATATGCTTAAAATTGAGTTAAAAACCTTATTTGTTGTTTTGTTGGCTATTTTTATAAGAGTCAATATATGTTTAGCAGCATGCCTATAATTCGAAATTAGAATTATATTTAACGTAGTTTGTTGTATTGTCCTATAGTACCGAATTTTAATTACAAAAACGCGCATATATAATTACAGGAAATGATCACCTTATCTGAGTATGTTTGCATGAAATATTAATCGTTTTTCCAAATCGTGCATGTCATGATGAATGAAACGGCATTCGAATATGAAAACGTAGAAATATACACCAAGCAGTTGTATGAAATATTCTGTTTATTTGTCTTTTATTATGTATACATCAGTATAAAAAGTTTGTCTTCCAGAGGCTTGATATGAGGACGACCACAGTTGTACCAATTATTTGTTATTTAGATGAGATAATGCAATTTGTATAACATACATAATGAACATATTCGTTTCATCGAAAATAGCTATAATTGTTAACAGAACTAGCTGTTATGCCAAACCGTTTATATGGATAATTTAATGTATTGACACGTTAACACAATACATTATTATGATTATTTTCAAATATTTGAACTGTTTATAACAATTTGCAACTACGTTGAAGGCATACGTTAAACAAACTCGTGAAATGACAAGAAATTAAATAAAAAGTTAAAATAAAATTCAGGTTAACCACCAGTTTCATGCATCTGAGTTTTAAACGTGTGTCTGTCAGTTGTGCAATCGATATGTTGTTACTTGTATGCATTGCATTTTTAGTGATCGTTCGCGAGCTTAATATGAGTACGGACATGCATTGTATGCGGTTTAAATGGAAAAAGCACAATATGTACCGGTTCAAGCTGACAATCACAGCTTATGTCATGTTTATCTTAGATATCGAAGTATAGTTTTGATGTATATAGGATATTGGAAGCTTAAATAATATTTATGGTAACATTGATGGTTACTAGGTATATCATATGTGTACGTCGGTTCATGAGATACGCGAAATTGTTTCGTGCTTTCCGACAACAAGCACATTGCTTTTGAGCATAGTAGTTTCGCATGAGTGTGAGTTTAACTACTTGTATACATATAATTTTATTAACAAAGATAACATGAACACATAAACATATTATTTTGTATATAATTATAACATGAAAAAGTTAAATGTATCTTAAAAACAATATATTATATGCAAATGTTTCCCATGTGTGAATGCGTACAAGATAAAGCTTTATTTTTTTTAATCACGATGTTATTACATGTGTTCATCAAACGTGTGCCTATTCACAAACTGTAAGGTGCACCAGCAAACTGTGCGTTCATAGAATGACATCAGTATTTTTTATCTATTTTGACGCTTCATTAACATCATGTTCACCAAATTTTCATTCCGGACATTATCGGATATTGTGTGAAATTTTCGGACGTAAACGTAAGCTATGTCAGTTTGAAATAACTATTTGAGCATGCAAATCTATGTGGTGTACTCGCTGATATCATTTTAGTTCATTGAACTTCGCAAATTAACAATATTGCAGCAAATCGAAAAGCTGTATCGCAGTCGGTTGCGTGTTTAGCAAGGGGTATGCTCGGATGTAGTATAATGTTGGCAAACGAAATGGAAATAATATTTATCTTATAAATAAATTTTGTTCGTAAAACAATTCTGTTATTGGCAAAAGCTCCATAAATTTTAAAATAGCCTATATATTTCGCAACAGGTCAAGAGAGTTAGCGTGGCTCACTTGGTGCGCAACCGCGAACAAATCCTGACGACACCGGCGACGGCATGTTGTTTTGTTAAACTGTTTTTCTTACTATACAAATTTGTTAAGTCTATTAAATCCGTAAACATATTTAAGAAATTATATCTACTGACATTTTAAAAAAGCGGCAAAATCTGTTAACAATTCCCTTAAAACGTGGATGGTAACGAGAGTTTGATTAAATTATCGTAGTTCAACTTGTTTCATTTATGCCATAAATTCCTAATATGTTCTTGACATTGTTTGCAAATTTTTTGAATACTCAGTTCTCTTAAAAAGTGAATCTCGTCGCATTTGATTTTTAGATAACATACTTTTACAAAATATTTATTAATGGGGCACGTTACTTTAAAAAGTTTTAATGGATACATAAGTCTATTGTTTTCTGCAGAAGACTGTCGTGTTTTTCAGGGTTTTAATATCGTTCAACTTTGTGACGGCAACCATTAATCTTGCGAAAATGGGCGGCAAGAGATGGGGTCAAATTACAATATTTTAATATTAATCTGCAAATTGTTTTGCATATTTTTTACATAAAATTAATAATTTGAATAAGGATAAACAACTTCAGAACTTGTGCTCCAAAATATAGCATGCATGTAATATTTTTCGAAGGTAACGAAGTGGGTAAACATAACAACAACACCACAACAGCAACGAATCGTTCCTTTATGCTTAAACGAAAATGAAGAGATCATAATAGTGTTATGAATATTGACAAAACGAGACAATACACAAATATATAATATTAATTAAATAACTAACCTTAGCTTCAGAATGAAAAGGTCGTTCAGTCTCGTAAAAAGTAATGATTTCTGAACGTTAATTAGAATAATATCATAAATATATGTCTGGCTAATCAGAAATAAAAATACCATCCGGGCATTTACTTGCCCACAAACCCCAATCTTCCTTGATACATATTGCTGGTTTTCCGATCGCTATATGATGGTTAACAATATTTCACCACTTCTTGTTTCATGTATGTATACTTATTCTACCACAAACACTTTTCTTGTGTAGTCTTTGGATTTTCATAAAGTCAAGTGTTCCTTTAACATTTACTACAGCAGAAACGGCCCTGTATCTTGCCAATTGAATTTCGACATCATCGGCGCTCTCGTCTAATATGTGCATCCGGACGGTCCTGCCTAACTTGGCCATATGTTCTATGCGATGGTTCGAGGACATCCATAGAGACAGCAGGCTGTTTTTTTGACTCTTGAAAATAATGTGAAGAAAGCATGCGTACATGTTCAAACTGCTGTCTATATATGTGTCACTCGTTCTCAGAAATAAATGCGTTGTATGTTTATAACTTTTTAAGATTCCTATAGAATTTATAAAATGACAATAACATCATATAGACGCGTGTAAGTTCGCACAAAACACATACCTAATAACGCAGAAAACAATATATGTTTTCAATTTTTTAAATAGTAGAGTATGTGTCATTTTAAATACAGAAATAATGTGATTTTTATAAGGCTGTATATGTCATTAATGAATGTCTTTATATTTAGAGATACATAAATGTAGAGACGTTTCCTGCAAATATTAATTTTGTCTTTGTTTGTGATTTTGAGTTTACCTAAAATAAAACAAATGAATAACGCTCTAATGAGAGAATGTCGTATAATTATATTGAAGACGTCTTAGAAAAATATGAGATTGCAATTTACAATTGACTCCTTTTTTATAAATTGCACTGATTAATGATTACTTTCCTTTGTCTGAGCTCGCGTATCAAGGTTTAAACACATCCATGATTGAGTAAACACGCAAGCACGAAAAACGGGAGGTAAATCTTATTTAGGGAATGTGTTTTTCACACGATCCCTCGGCATTGCGCCCCCATTCACGAGCATTTGTCCTGTTTTCATTTGTGAATGGTTTCATTATATTGCAGTCGGAAATCATGACATGTGTGATATAATGAAAAAACCCGATCTGTGAACATTGATGTTTGTGCAGATGTTTACAAAACCTCACAGTACAACTTTATAACCAGGTATTTTGATAGTAACATTGTGTGACATACTTCCGACCAGTTATCATTTTAATAAAGATAGTTGATGCATATAGACAACATGAATATCAGTGAAATATGAGATCAACAGCATTACCATCCAAAAAGAGAAACAAAGCATATGCTATAAAAATAAATTTAGTTAACTAAACAAAATATCGTTTTTATAGTACGGTAATGGCAACGCAAGTTTCATAATTTGTTTGTACTAACAAACTAAAGGAGTATGTGTGTGCTTCACAATACCATTGACCATATTTTAAGTGTCATATGACTACAAGTTTATTGCAACACTGACGAAGTTTGACACTTGAAACTCTGATTGTAATCTACGCTATGCTGTTCTGAATAAAAGACATGTTTAACATGTTGTTAAACGACGGTTAGGCTGTTGTCCTACAAATTTAAACACTTCAAAATGTTATGAAACTCTATCTTAGAGTACAAACGTAACTATCGTTCTTCACCGACTTAGGTTATATGGGGTGTTTTGAACCTACATATTGTATAAGTGGCGTTAACAATGTCCTCTTTAATGTCATAAACAGGCTTCATATGATTTATTTACCGAGGGGCGGCATAAATGACACAAAACACAGCTAAACAAAATCGTTTCAAACGGTACTACAGTGATAAATGGTACTTGGACATGATGGATCTTCTAATTTAGAAGTATTTCATCGTCATGTCATCAATTGAGGTAGTTGGAAACTCATGCATATGGTCAAAATATCATAAAACGTCCGTAAAAAATCATAGCTTTTGCTCGATCATTGGAATGTTTGTGGAACAATATATATTTATTTGTTGTCAAAGAAATACATAAATGGTATTTATTATTTTTTATATAATTATAATCAAAGGAATGGGCGTAGCAAGGCAGTGCTTGTCGAATAAGAGAAGTATTGCATTCATTCGAAACTTTTTCCTCGCTTGTATTTAGCGGAGAATTGTAAAGAGTTAATTATTTCTTTTGATGAAAAACTCATTCAATGAAATGTAAGTCTTCAAATGTTAATCTCTGACCAAATAGGTCTGATTTAAAATTCGTTTTGTATTCATGATGAAAAATATAAAATATATATAATCTTCTGAAAAATCTGAAATTTTCTCAAATGCAATGCCAAAAATTGTACATTAATTTGTTAATTAAGGTCATCTTGCGAAAAACGTCTCAAACAGTCGGTTGGCTATTTTGGAAGGTCACAACATGTGTAAGAAAGCTATGCCAAAAATAAAACGATCGAAAAACATTTCTCAAAAGTAAGTTGAAAACCAGGAAATAAATATATCAATCAAAGTTAAGGTGCGACATGCAAATGTAATATACCATGAATGTATCAAGTATATGAATCAAACGTTGATTTGTATGTCATTCGGATATTTGATTATATTTTTTCAGCAGTTATTCAAGACCCGTCTATATGTATTAAAGCTGTACCCAACAAACGCTTTCCGTTATAAAGACGAGATATTATCAGTTGTACAACATCCTAAAGTAGCATCACTATCTTCTCAACTAAATTAGATATTCTGAACACAAGTACTGTAAGTCTCTGCCACTTATATAGATAAACTAATGATTAACATATAAGATGGCCTATCATGTGTTTCGTTGGTAAACATCACCATACTTCAAGCAACTGGCCATTGCACGGAAAATTAATACAAAACATATAAATGTTTTATGTAGTTTATTTTAATCGCCAGTTTTGTAAATGGGTGTTTTTACCCTTAAAGAAAAGTATTTTGATGTTTGAGTATGTTGTTAAATTGTTTATGTTGTTACTTTTGCAACCTCAATTTGTTAATGTAATAATTTACCTGCATTTTATTTGGTTTAAAACTTAATGGTGCTGTAAAAAACGGTGTGTTGAATTCGCTTTCTTGTTTTGATATTTACTTCCGAAGGCAAAGGACTTGATTTTGATTATAGTGTTCCACTTACGGGTGCAGTTCGAGTTGTAAATATTTTACATTTACGAATTTCAATGTACGTAAAAGGATGCTCAAAATCTCAAAAGCACAATCTTATTGAATAATGGCCTTTGACGTTTCAATCTACACACAATGTATATTTGGAAAGAAAAATACGCAGGAGTGCAACCCGAGCTTAATATAAGAGACAATACTACAACCCATAACACCAGCGTTTATGTTAAAATCTTGTATGAATGATAAATGATGTTTATGCAGCTGCCTTTACTAGGTATAATGACGTTGCTGTAAATGGTAAACAAAGGCAGATATCTGCACTAAATTTTTGTTTGACTATACACATGTAATTTGTATTAGGTATACTTTCAATCTGCATCTTCTTAATCTCATTTAGCTTGCTTTTGATCTTAACATGAGTGCCCCTTTAGTCGCAAAATGCTATTGTAATAGAAGCGCATGGTTTAAAATTCAGCTAAATATATTAATGTTTTAGTCCAGTAAACTTGCATTCAAAACATAAAAAAATACTGCATTAAATTGTAAAAAGCAGCTAAAGTTTGAACGAACTACTGAAGCATGCAAGACAAGACCGAGTCTCCGCTGCAACGTGTTATATTATTGCATCAAAAAGATACTTTCTAAAGAAATGATGTGTTGTATGGGATGGTATGAGGACCTCCATTGCAAATGTATATACGTGTATGTAACTCCAACACATGTTTTTTTTATCAAGGATGCGTACTCGCTCAAATGCTTTTTATGCATGTTTCACTCTTCTTCACAAACGAATTTGGTTTATGTTTATATCGTTGAAAGATTCATTAAGACTTTAAATATGAAAGCAAACATCAGTTAGACGCCTTTATAATTGCATTTTTAATTTATTATCTAAATTGCATAATTATGTCATTGCAAGTAAAGCAATAGTTTGTTTGATTTTATATAAGGCAAGATAAATTTAATGAATGTGTGTACATTAGGAGAAAGATACATTTCCCGCAAATATAAGTTATGTTGTTGTTAATGCTGTAATGTTTACTTCAAATACAATTAACGAAGTCATCACGCTTTAATTAGATAAAGGCGTATGGTAAAAGGCAAATGCCGTACAAAATAATATAATTGCGCTTTATAAATAATTTTTGCATGTATTGTTCGAACTTATGAATGTTCCCTTACCTCGGTAAATGAGATTAAAAACACTAATGATAAATTAAACACGTAAGCATTAGATTAATACATGATTTTATTATGTAAGTAAGTGTTGTAACAGATTTTAGACATAGAAGCGAGGTTGCTTTGTATAATATATTTTTGAACAAAAACTAAAAGGCAGATACGTATTTATTATACTGTAGCCAGAAATATAGCTTCCGCATGCGTTGTGATACTCCGTCGGTCATTGCGCACTTGTGTTGCTCGCAATATTACTCAAACAGTTGTTTGTGGATTTGACACCAAACTTTTTGAAAATATATATAAGTTAAAAAGGGAGACCGAGTCGAACAAACAAGCAATTCCCATAAGGCACTTTTGAGTAATTGCATTTGCAAGACTTTCCATTGTTAATTTATGTACCTACATTTTGTCTAGAGCATATCTAAAAAAACTAAAAATGAAAGTTCAGTTTCATGTTTTAAAACTTGATAGATAGGTAGATCAATAAAGGGAATGTGAAGTTTAGTACATAGTTTTTTTGTTTTAGTCCTTTTTTATTTTGTATACTTAAGTTTTGAGCAGAGCATTATCATGTAAACGGACGACTTAAATCCCAGTGATCGGGGGGTTAATGTCGAAGTAGGCTGAAGATGCATATCGAAGCAGACTATAAACCGCACCTTTAACCTGTATCATGCAAACGAAAAAGGGGCATCAACATAAAACAGTGCACTGGAACGATACCATTTCCTCCCCAATTTTAAGAGCTACATGTATTAACAATATTTGAACCTAGCATCGGATTGTTTTATGCACATGGTGACAGTCCGACCACATGTATGGTTCCGGTTGAAATTAAGCTAGGGTATCGATGTACGATTGGCACCTTCGTTGTTGTTTATTATATGAATGTATAGTGCTTGTTTGAATGTAAACGCGTCATTAAAAAACAACATCAAAGTACCCTACAAAACTTACAATTCCTATGTTAGTTTAAAAAAACGATATAAAATGTATCAAATGTTGTGATTATTGCTTAACTTACGTATACAGATAAAAACTTGATACACAATACAAAAACGCTCCAGAAAGCCTAGGTAGTATCTACTCAGATGTGAGTGAAGGAGAACCAAGTACACCTAATAGTCTTCACAATTCTTGTGAATTGAAACAGACATTTAAAAAGCTATCTTGCATTATCGCTGGGGATTTCAACTTACTAGATATAAACTGGGAAAGTAATATTGTGACCAACAATCTTGATGCTCACCGGGCTAGTGAAACATTTCTTAACATAGCTATGGGCCTTATCTTGAAACAAGTTGTAAACTTCCCTACATGCCAACAAAATACACTTGACCTCGTTGTTCGTTTCACACCCTAACTTTAAAATACGATGCAAACCATTTCCACCAATAGCATTCAAAAGTGACCATGACATTGTACTACTGGACACTGCCTACAAGCCATTTAGTACTGCCTACTAGCCTTGCTAGATTGCCAAGACGAAAGATTTTCCTTTAGAAGAAAGCCGACATATAAGGCATCAAACAACATCTCCAGTCGTTCTCTTCCACATTCTTTGATTCAGAAACAGGTTCTATTGAAAATGAATGGTCCAAATTCAAATCCGCAATTACATCAACAGTCAACAAATTTGTTCCTTCCAAAATGTCAAGCACACGTCAAATACACCCTTGGGTTGACACAGACCTCCGACGCCTAACAAGAAGGAAACAGCGAGCACACTGGAGAGCAAAGAAAACAGGAAAAGATAGGGATTGGAAACGATAAAAAGACCTCCAAAGGAGTGTCCAAAAAGTATCACGACAAGCAGAGACGTCATACTTACAGAAGTTTGTAAGTGAAGACCTAGACAAGAACGCTGAAGCAAGACAATAAAGGTGTATCATCTCTGATCGACTAAGAAGGCTTCCTACAAAGTGAAAGCCAGAAGAAAGCTGAGATACTAAACCAGCAGTTTCCGTCGGCCTACACCAGAGAGAATACTAACCATTTACCAGAAAAAGGCACAAGCCCACACCCCACGATGAACAGTATTGTAGTAACCATACCAGGCGTAAAGCTACTGAAAAATGTAAACCCATATACAGCAGCTGAACCTGAAACTATCCCGGCATTCATTCTTAAAACAGCTGCAAAAGAACTCGCCCCAGTAATAACAATATTCTTCAATAAATCACTGAACACCGGCACAGTACCTGAAGACTGGAGGAAAGCAAACAGCATCCGTATCTTTAGGAAAGGCGATAAACATCAAGCCAGCAACTATCGGCCAGCCTCCATAACATCTGTGACTTGCAAGATCCTTGAGCATAATGTACAGAGTAGCATTATGAACCACCACTTCCAGAACAACAACAAGGCTTCAGAAAGCAACGGTCATGCGAAACCCAGCTGATCACCACTATCCATGGAATAATCAGCAAGCTTCGAACTGGAAAACACCAAGCATATGTCATCTTTTTGGAATTTTTGAAAGCGTTCGACAAGGTACCACACGAGCGAATACTACACAAACTTCATTTTTATGGAGTAAGAAACAGCGCCGCTCTTCGCTGGATCAGGGCTTTCCTCAGCTACAAGAAGAAGCAGGTTCTCCTGGATGGCACCACGTCCTCACAAGCAGACGTCTTGTCTGGAGTCCCCCAGGGTACAGTCCTCGGACCCCTATTGTTCCTCGCATTCATTAATGAAATGCCAGAAGTAAAAACATCAGAGACACGTTTGTTTGCAGATGATAGACTCTCTACAGAGAAATCAGGACAGAGGCTGATTCAGCTGAGTTACAGTGGGACCTGGATGCCCTTGGAGAGTGGGAGACAAGATGGAGGATGCACTTTAATCCCGAGTAATGACAGGTCATACATATGTGTACCAACAAGCGGTTCAGCAGAAACTACTCGTACAACCTTCATGGACACATTCTTGAGGACGTTGACAGTGCTAAGTACCTGGGAATGACAATTACCGAAGACCTCTCATGGAAACAGCATGTGCAACCAAGGCCTCAAAGACACTCCGATTCCTGAGGAGGAACCTGTACAACTGCATTAAAAATGCTCGAGCACGAGCTTACCACTCCCTTGTTGTTCCAACCCTCAACTATGCAGCAGCTGCATGGGACCCTTACAAGGCAAGATACATCAACCAGCTGGTACAAGCCCAAAGAAGAGGTGCTAGGTTTGTTCACAACAACCACATGGGTCAGATAACCATGCTGTGTGTCACATATGCTCATGGTCTTGGATGGCGGCCACTACAGGAGATGAGACAGGACCATCGTCTGACCTCTCCTGTACAAGACGCAACATCATTGTAGATCCCGGACCGATCCTATCACGGAGCGACACAAGAACTAGAGGGAAATCAAGATTGAAGCAGGACAATCCCACAATCTACTGTCTACAATAACTCGTTCTATCCCAGAACTATAAGCCAGTGGAACCAGCTGCCGATCCTTGCCACTGACTCTACCTGCCTAGAAGAGCTTAAGACTTGCTCTGGCCCAGCTCAGAGCCTCACCCTCTAGGACAGCGTTAAAAGCAAAAGCCTGTACATAGTTTTAATGTTCACATAGTCTTTTAGATTTTAAATTGGTAGAGACCCAGTGGCTGTCTCATCCCTCAGTTAGGTCAACCATACAGTCTATCAAGACGTCCTGACCTTTACCGAAATAAGAAGAAGACTGAGATTCCTGAGAGCCTGTGCACGTATATTTGGCGCAATAATACAACAATACACGAACACAAGGTTTGAGTACATCTATATACAAGAAACGATATTTACAGAGACTTATTGCATATGTGTCATCAAAATGTTTATGGTAACAAATATCACATGAAGTCCTCAAGAATCGTGACTTGTACACGGTCGTATGAATGAAAATGGGCCTCGCTCTGCGAACATGGGGTTTAATTCATTTGAGTAAAGATTCGTCCCGGATTAGCCTGTGCAGTCCGCACAGGTTGAATAAGGACGACACTTTCTGCCTAAAGTAGATTTTTGCTAAAAATAGACTCCTTTTAAAATATCATACAAGCGGAAAGTGTCGTCCCTGATTAGCCTGTGTGGACTGCACGGGCTCACCGTTTGACGACTCTTGAGGCGCATGCATTAAAACCCATTTTCGCAGAGCGATGCTAATTTTAATTCACATGACCGAGTACAAGTCACGATTTTTGAGAACTTCATGTGATATATTTTCCATAAACATTTTGATGCCACATATGCAATTAGTCTCTGATTGATAGGTATGGATATATACTGAATATAAAAATAAGAACTTTAAGAAAATAATGCATTGCAATTGACTTCGCTATGTAAAGAAAAGTCTTTTAAAAAAGATGAGTTTTTCATGTTTATATTACATTTATAACTTGCGAAATTATACCTTGTTATATATTATCTTGTTAGCTTTTACCTTTATTAGCAGATGAACAAAATACAATAAAAGTGATGCAGTAATTTTTGCCCTTGTTTTTCATTGACTCTTGCGTTAACAAGAATCTTATTCGATATGTCACAAGAGAAAGAAATGGTAAATATTTTAATTAAGATCTAAGAAACAATAAACCAATAAATCAGCATACGAAAGCTAATACGATGACATATGTGAATAGTATGCCATACTTTTATGTCCGCAGCGTGCAACAAAAATTGTACTGTTTCATGTAACATATTTGTGATTAATTAATTGCACTGAAGCTAAACTGATTGCGTAAATAACATTAATTTACGAAAATGTCTAAATGGAAACAAAAATTTGAAAGAATTATTGCACAAGCGTCACGTGGGTTAAACGACAGTGTCTATTGCAGAAATATAAAGATAAATCTCATACGGTGTAGTCAGAAGCAATATTTATTCGCGTGTTTTTTTTTTCGGACATGCTAATGAAGTTCGTATAATATGCTTTGTTCCACTCTAACTGATTTTAAGTTTTATGATCACCCTAACGAACACGCATTTCGAGTTGATATTCCCGCTGTTAACACATGATATTGTAACTATTATATCAATAGGATTTGTGCCGAAACAAAATATAAATGCCAACCAATAGTTTCAGTGTGATTCGAGGGCTCGCCCTAAAAAAATCCTGCATTTCAAAGGCTAGTGTTCATTTAAACAATACTTCTACAAAACTTCTTCCTGTAACATATAAGTTCTACTACAAATATCATGAACTTTATAAATATATCAGTATTTAATTATTTTGCTATTATTACCCCTCGCCTTGTCCCGTCTTTGTCGGTGTAAAAAACCCTTAAAAAGTATCATGCATTAGTCTTTATTGGAAATACACATTGATTATAAAACATATTTAATTGGTGTTGTAACGTGCAGTGAAACCACTAGCAAATTAAATGACACCAATATCACATATCAGATATCCACGACGTATTCACGTCTCTGTAGCATGTGTCGTTTTATATAACCCGCGTCATGCGAAAATAAGTACTATAATTTTACGTCCAGCATAGCTCCGGACCAATCGCAGTCTGGTCCGCAAATGTGACAACACGGAACCTTGCGTCATTGTTTTCCGAAAAGGGTAGCTCCTGACTGGACAACGCATATGGCATAATACTCTATTTCGCTTGACGCGAGTCCATTAGTATACGGCGCTTACGTTCCACTATGTATACAATGTATTTTAAAAACATTACAAAACGTTATAATGTACGTTCTTGTCTCGAATACCTGTACTTGAACGTACAAGAACACATTTGTCGCTAAATTGCCTGGGCTTACGGGTTGTTTGCAACGACTATTTTAAATTTGTGATACACTGAATACGTTTTAGCGATTTATACATTCATCATCATAAGATGGAAAAGTATGCAAATTGTAAAAGCAATCATATGTATACGAAGGAAAATGGATTGATTATGATTATGTAATCATCTAAAAACGTGTTTGTTTGAGTGATTTAGATACAGTGTTCTATCCTTTTTACAGTCTTCGACAAGTTAAACTATTCAAGCCAGATTGCTAAATTGAAATGGACACGTTTAAATAAATAATATTCTAGTAGCACAAAGTAATGCATGATACAAAGTGGTACTGGATCCCAAAAGCGCCAAAGATTGTTTCCTATGCGCGATTATAATATACTTTATGTAATCTGCGAACCTGTAATCTGCTGTAACCTGTGAACCGCAATGTCAAGTCGTGTGAGGTAAATCCAATAATCCGCCGTGAAGTGATCTCCTTGGAATTATTATATGAGCCGCGCTCTGTGAAAAGGGGCTTCATGCATTTGCTTACATTGTCTTCCCAGATAAGCCTGTGCAGTCCGATCTGGCTTATCAGGGACGACACTTTCCGCCTTAACTGGATTTTTGCAAAGAAGAGACTTCCTGCAGACTAAAAAAACATAAAAACGGAGATTGTCGTCCCTGATTAGCTTGTGCGGACTGCACAGGCTAATCTGTGTTGATACTTTACGTACATGCATCAAACTTGTTTTTTCACAGAGCACTGCTCAATTCATTTGGTTTCTAACACGTCGGCAAATGCGATTGCGGGTCAAAAGCAAGCGCTTGTGTATACCGCCCCTTAACGGTGCCTTAAAGCAGAGGACATATATAGCAATCTCTGCCCAGAATAGGGTTGCCCAAATTGGAAGTAAAGTTTTATTTGACTTATATAAACGTAATGTATGTATAGTGCATCCGCTTTTGAACCAGCTTGGTTTGAGTCGAGGTTATTACATTTAAGTCAGACATATTAATGAAACGGAAAATATTACATATGTTATCTTCGCAAAATACAGTGTACACAAATCACTGCTATCTTAATACAACTATTTATACTACATTTATACATCTATATTTCTCACAGAAATTTATAAAAATAAACGATACATAAGTTTAAATATGCAACTATGAACGTCCTTGACCATTCGTTTGAACGAATACATTTGAAGACCTTGCTTACTCCAAACTATCATGTGCAAATGGTAGGGAAATTTAATCCTGTATAAATGTTATTTGTTAATAATGAATAAATTCGACTGCGTGTGAATTAATATCCTATGAATATATATTATTACAAAAAAAACTGCCTACACAATATTTTATTACTTTTTATGCAAAAGCTCTCAGTCATGCGAGACCACTGAACAATGAATGCGAACTGCCACGAAGGGATTTACGCTCGGTTGCTTGTTTGCTGGTTTTGAAATACAATTGTTCATGTTTTATAAAATGTATGTCAAGTCTGGTTGCACATACTTTATTTAGTGCGTCATGCCCTTGTTGACATCGAGAAGTTGCATAAGTAATCCCGAGTCACATGTTTGTTACCTCGTGCACGATCCTGCTACGATATTTGATACATTCTCGTCACGCCGTCCAATTTACAACCCATGCAATACATACGCAATCTCCTTAGATGCAAAATATATTTTATGAGACGCCCCTTTCGTATGGAACGTTCCTCCCCAAAGGCGCTCATTGGGTGGCTTAAAATTTGGATCATGTGTTCAGGGTCACATGCCTTCGTACGGACGATTCATGTTTAAGCAAGGTATCGACTGTATCCTTGCACTCTTCGTGTGGATTTCCCAACGCTCACCTCGAAGTAGAAAGATTGCAGCAATGTGTGACAAAGGAGTCGTTGCTTTGAGTATCTGGTGTGGGCTTCTGGCTGTTATCGAGTCGCAGCCGTCGTGTCCCAGCAATGTGTTTCAAAAACCACAAGAGGTTCTTGATTGCGAGCAACGTGCGCAGGTAATAAACATTTAAACACTCTTGGGGAACGATTACGCAATACGGGCTGGACAATCAATGCGTAAAACAGACATTTAAAAAATATATTTCTTGAACTGTTTTATTTCAATTCATCGGAATTTTTTGGTTATTGTATACTAGTTCATGCCTAACAATATACGAACCAGGCTCATGTCTGCGAAGTATAATCAATGTCACTTACACTGAAAATAGAAAGCTACGTTAAATAACATATTTGCATTAACGTACGATATGCCAACACATGTAATTATAATGTGTAAATGGTATAATGTGTCTGCAAAATAAAACCAGGTTTGTTTAAAAATGCACACACAAATTGCATATGGCGTTTACCTTAGTACCATGCCATATTTTCTCTGCATTAATTTCGACATCAGTTTCATACTTTAAAGCTACTTAATTTTGTATTAAAGTATTTTAAACAATATGTTCATGCTTTTTATAAAAATTATATAACCATGTACTAAACGTTTAAAAAAAATCGAACTTTATACTTTGGTTTTCACTTCGAATATTTACTGCTACATTTTAATATGAATACGACCAAAGTGCTTGAAACTTATAAAACAATCAGGAATGCTTATATACAATCATCCAAAAGGGTTGCGTGAGTCTCATTTCTGATTCTATTTCAAATATATGTATACGCATTCCATCAAACTTTCTTTGCGTCTGTATACATTATTATTACGTTATCAAAGTATTTTACATTGTATGCTTCTTTGCACAATCAATGTAGTTACACAGTTGTGTGTGTAAATATATATGGGCCTTGCTCTGTGAAAAATGGGTTTAATGCATGCGACTAAAGTGTCGTCCCAGATTAGCCTGTGCTGTCCCCAAAGGCTAATCAGGGACGACACTTTCCGCTTTTATGATATTTTTCGTTTCAAGACAGTATCTTTATAGCAAAAAGAAAATTAAGGCGTTTAGTGTCGTCTCTGATTAGCCTGTGCGGACTGCACATACTAATCTGGTACGGCACATTACGCACATGTATTAAATCCCCTTTTTTTTATAGAGCACGGCTCATAAAGTTTTAACGACAATGTAAACACGGTAGGATGCATACCATGTACTTAATTTAAGTGAAGACTTTATAAACACATTTGCATCAGGTATGGTTGTGTTTAAAGTGAAACAACGCTTTTGCATAAACGTAAAGGATTAACAGCGAAACAAAATTAGTTATTAAATAGCTGCAGGTACGTTAA
>NC_068359.1:68154039-68261539 GCF_020536995.1 Dreissena polymorpha
CGTTTAAATTTACGAAACTACGAAGATTGCTTATATAAGGTATAAAATATTCAAACTGTGTAAACCCGGCGGAATATCCGAGAGGGCTAATGCGTTTTTACTTCAGACAAACTCCAGGACTCCGGGGGTCACTGGTTAGAGCCCTGGTACCGGCTCCTTTTTTTTACCTTTTTAAAAAATTTATTCTTGATTTTTTACTGGAGCTTTTAAGATCCAATATTTACATTTATCAATATAAAGCAATTAATGACAAACTTCAAAATATGCCAAAATCTATGAAAAGGCCCCAATAAGCTTTAAAAAAAAGATACAAATTAGAAAAATAAAATAAAAACAGATTGCGAGGTTTCTTAAGTTATGATGGAATAAGCTTCATATGGTTAAGCATATATTGCCAGTGATTAAATGCCGCGTTCATAGATTATGATAAAAAAATTCAGTAGCCAATATTACATAAGAGACATTATTTAAATCTGTCCACACAAACAAACAGTTATGAAATGATTTATAGTCTTAATTTCAAACAAGTGATTGACACAAAAATGACTGTTATCATAATGAATGTATATATATATATATATTCGCTAGAGCAGTGTCAGAGTTGGGTTGGACTCGTAATAAGCCAAAAAGCCAGAAACTTAATCAGAATATAATTTTTTATTAACCAACGCAATACTCTGTGTTAAGAAGTAATCATCATGTCCAATAAATACAAGACTATACAGGATATGATTTCTTAGTATATTGGCAATCACAGCATGGAAAGCATTTTCTCAACTTAAATGTTTGTTTGGCACACAGGTTTGGCAAGAAACCACCCGTTAGCGGCTACCGAATACGACGTGACATCCGGGTTCTCTCCGTCACAGAGCGACAAAAGCTATTCCGGGCGTTCAACGTTCTCTACAAGGTGAGAATGACGAAATCAGCATGTCATCTTTGGCGTGACTAAATGAACGCATTATTGCAACGGCTGCATTCAGTCAAAATATATTTTGTACAATTGTTATGTAACACAAAGTTACACGTTTATTTATGCCGGTCCCGACTAGTATGCTATTGACACCGAAAACATGTCAAAGAAAGAGGTCAGTACAATTAAAAGTTCAAAAGAAAAGTTAATAAAAATAATGCTTATTTATGTTTAATTATGTAATTAAGTTAACATGTAAACAGCTTACTCAGATTTGGTATTCAATTATCATGGCGTGGCCTCTTTAAGTTTTTAATACACTGAATGATCCTCAATCATAAATTAGAAATAAAATTGTAAAAGTGTTTTTTTAATGTCTCATTGAAAGAATGACGTCATGAACGTGACGTCAAATTTCCTAAAACATTTTGTAGCAATCATTTCATTTGTGTATGGATTTCATAAAGTCAATTATTGTTTGCTGTTTCAGACGGGCGTACTGGCGCAGTTTGGCCGTCTCCATGGAGTTCAAATGCTCCGGAAACACCACGGGGCCAGTTTCCTGCCCTGGCATCGCGTTTACATAGCGGCGTGAGTATGGCCAAAGTGTCCCCCCTTTTACAATTAGGATGTTATAGGGACTCAAGTATTCTACCTTTGGCGACATTAAAAAATATAATAAATTCATGGGTGGTCCGTCAGCAAAAATTATGGGACGAACTGTCCGACATTTGGTCGGCACGATATTGACATTTATTTATTTGTCATAGTACTTTATCCAAAGACGCGCATGACCAGAATAATGACACTTGTGTCGGCAAGAAATGATTTTATTACTTCATAAGTATAGCAGATTGCACATGACTTTAGATATCGCTGTTCACACACACTTAGACTACGTTCGGTCTTGTGCAGGGTGGAGGAGAAGCTCCGCGAGATCGATCCGGAAGTGTCGCTGCCCTACTGGGACTACACCATGGACTACTATCTGCCTCTTCCGTCAGACTCCGTCATATGGAGCTCGTGTTTCCTTGGCAACGGTGACGGCACGGTCCGCGAGGGTCCCTTCAGGAACATGTACGGCGGCTTTAACACGCTGATCGCCCGCGACATCGCACGTAACGGAACTTGTCCGCCAAGATTGATCAACAAGGACGATATTGCTGAGCTGATGGATTTTTGCTATTTTGCGGTAGGGGTTTTTCTTGTGATGTTATGCTTAAAATGTTGCGCATATTTATAATTAAATAACCAAGCTACAAGAACTATAAACTGCAACAAAGCAAAACAAAAACAAATCATCATGCATTGTAAAAAAATCCCCATTTGAAATTTTATTTTAACTTCATAAATGTGTGTACATATATCGACCTGTTCAGAGATTATCGTATTATTTTCAATATGTCGAAAATTATTGATTGATGTAATATTCACAAAAATCACAACCCGTAACACCTCAATAATACGAATATCATTCTAATGTTCATTTTGGTTATTGGTAGCTTCGATCTTGATTTTTACTTCTATTTTCCTTTTGTTTCAGAACATTACGACCGGAAACACACCGATTTACTACCAGCAGGTGAACAACCTGGAAGTGCTACACGATGGCATACACGATTGGGTGGGCGGGGATATGGGCAACGGGGCCCAGGCGTCGTATGACCCCGTGTTCTTTATGCACCACGCCTTCATCGACTACATCTGGGAGCAGTTCCGATGGCGGCAGTCATCATTGATGTAAGCATTTTATACACTTGCAATGAACGTGTCAACACGCTGAAGATTGTGTATTTGTTAAACTGGTTATGTTGAAAATCAGTATTGCGTTAGTGTCGGGGTTTTACTAGCTTGTTAAAACTGATGACATCGTTTAACACATATTTTGAGACTACACTTTGCTGCTCCGATAATCTGAATGCGATAATCTGAACTAGGAATATAGTGTCCTACACGTTATTTGATCGGATGAAAATTGAAAAATGCATGCGATTAAGAAAATCGAAATGGACAGTTGCCTCTGAAAAATATGCCAGTTTCTGCTATTTCCCATAAAAACATATAAAACACTATTGACCTCCGGTTTCAAGGTGCCGCGTGAACGTCGAGAAAGACTACCGGGAACCAGGTGACTACGCAGTCAACAACGCCCCTGGCCACGCCCCTTGGGAGGAGATGCACGGGTTTGAGTACCTGCAGAACCGCGACGGTCTCTGGCGCAACTGGACCACAGCCGTGTACGGCTACGAACCTGCGCCAAAGTGTCCCGAATGTGGCAATTCGGAAAGCCTCTACTGCGACATGGACGTGGACCCCCGCCGACCGGAGGGCGTCTGTGTGACGAAAACGAAGTTCTTCTGCGTCGACACCCCGCTAACGGACTTTGATAAAGATAGGCCGTTTGAAGAGCCGCTGGGTGGCGGGGCCACTGTGATCCTGGGTACTATACACAAGGGGCTGCCAGGGGACGGACGTACCAGATTCATGTCACAGGAAGAGGGCCTCGCTATTCTTAGACAACAAGTTGGTCATGGTAGGTTGAATAGCTTATGTTTTATAAAGTTGTCATGGTAGGTACGACAGTTAAGATTTTATTAAGTTGTTTATACCTTTCTTATTATGGTTGTTGGTTTTGGCGCGATATGCAGTTCTGGAAGTTCATCGTTAATGTTACTAAGGTATAATTTTACCCTATATTTTGTACAGTTAATCCATCGCAACAACCTATATTGCACGACGTAAAGGCACCGCAAGGCTACACACCGACGCTCAACATGAACCTGCATGAGGTAGTCTATGTCGTTTCCAGTGCCGACGGCCAGGGGGCACTCGTGAAGTACGAGGACATCGTCAAGGGACTGGTGACCACTGTTGCTACGATCCTTGCATGTGTGCTATAGGTAACGCACGAAGCGAGGTCTATGAGTTTTGTTTCTGCAGAGCAATACTTTAAATTGAAGTGTATTGCTGAAGTGAATTTGGACGACCAATTAGATTGGCAGATTAAGATGTCTGTTATTGAAAAAAAATGTTTACAAAACATTAATTGTTTATGCACTTAAATAGTGTTTTTTTCGACAATTTGAAGATTTTATTATTTTACTGTGCTTTGTTTAGAAGTAAAGTCAGGATACCATTTGTTTAATTTGTTGTTAAAAATTACAAATTGGCAAATGTCATGGGAAAAATGAATAAGTCTGCTACATAACTGCCATTTATCTATATTCACTAATATACATTGAAGTGTGTTTGAACTCACGATTTCGGTCGTATCTACAATAAGTGAAGTATAATCTGAATACATGGAGAAGTAGAAAATATTAAAGTAACATTACTATTCAAAATCAACGAAAATTTCGTACAATTGTTCGTAAAATAAACTTAACCAATTAAAAATCCTTTTGGTAATTGCCGGAATTTCAACGTCAGATGTGGTCTGGTAAAATAGATGTTTGTAGATACAAAATGCTCGTTTTATTATTGTTTTTCATATCTATTCATTCGACACATGAACATTAAGATGGTGTTCGTGTGTCGTATGAATATATATATATATATATATATATATATATATATATATATATATATATATATATATATATATATATATATATATATATATATATATATATATATATATATATATTCGCGGGAATTAATTGTGGCCACAAAAAATAAAAACAAGCGTTTTGTATCTACAAAAATCTATGTAATCATACCACATCTAGCGTAGAAATTTTGGCTATTGCTATAAGGAACACTGATTGTTAAGGTGTTAACTTTATTTTACGAAATACTTCACGAACTTTTCGTTGATTTTGATTGTTATAGAGACTTTAAACATGGAAAATGTCTCATTATAAACACGACGTAACATATACATGCCAGCATAGTGTTGCTAATATGCAAGTCCAGAAATGTTAAACTTAACGTGAACTGCCACATATTTAAACAGTTAGCATCATGATTATGTTTTAATCATGGTACTAATCACTGCCAAACAATCGATATTATTTTGATATATTTTACCTAAAGATACTTGTGCTGCACTGCCAGTGTATACATTAAAAATTACATATATATTGTATAATGTTGTTTTCAAATTAATACAATGGTGCATATATTTTTGGTGCTTATGGTAACGGGAGCTTATGATATATGCAAAAACTCAGATATATGTACGTCATATTAACATATATCTCAGCGAATGCAACATTAATATCGTGCAGCCAGATGCCAGAATGCCTTCCGATCTGAGCGATTTTTCATGTTGTTTTGCTTGTTGAGCATGTCAAGTGTGAACTGGTTAGTAATATGATTATATTTATATTTTAAATATACGGAAACGACAACGAGGATAAATTTATTATATGTATTTCCATCAATAATGTATACGGGCTGTGTTTTGTAAAAAGGAGGTTTAATGTATGTGCGTAAAGTTTCGTCCTAGATAGGCCTGTGCAATCCTCAAAGGCTTAGCATTGACGACACTTTCCGTTTCTATGATATTATTCGTTCAAAGAAAGTCTAAGCAAAAATCAAGTTTTGGCGGAAAGTGTCGGCCCTAATTAGCCTGTTCTGACTGCACAGTCTTCTTTTGGGCGACCCTTTATGCACATGCATAACTGAAGTAGTTTGACACAAACACTCTTTGATAAGTTCAATTTTGCATACACATGTACATGTATATGACGTTCCGACACAGGGCTACTATTATTGCACACGGAAGTTAAGTACAATTAATGCTTATTGTGTCATATTTACAACTGTTTCAGTTTGTGTGTTTGCTTATTCAACGGATAATGCCATAACTGTTAATCATGTCAAATTTTATAGCACCCTTCCTCAAGCTTACAATATCAGTTAATTTTATTGATCAGAAATGATTTGATTGTCTGTAGATATTTTTTGTATTTTAAATGTTTTAATTTGTTTCTTTTAAAGTCTTTTAGGTTATTAAAATCATCAGAGTTATTGTGCCTTTTGAATAAATCAACTGCCCTTAAAATTTACATTTAATTCACTGATCTCGATATATCATCCATATGTTTCACAGTGCAGATGCTTGTATTATGTTTGAATTACTGTACTCGTTTGATACTACACTTAATAATGTGTATCATATATAGGTCTGCTCAGTTGAAATTCTTCTGAGAAGCTTCTGTTATTAAATACTATTTATTACATTCAGTTTACCTTTAAACAATTGCGAACTTGCTTACTGGCATCAAAAATATCACGTAACAACTGTTCTTATTTTTCTGTTTCATTCTATCAACAATCCTACATAAACCGTTTCTTTCTATCGACGCTAAATCTTTTATTACATTGTTCATTTCCCTTCATTTTTACACGTTTGCGCGTGTGTTATTATGTTTTTCGGGAGGATCAATTGTGCAATAAAAAGAATCCTCGTTTTTCTTTGAATATACCACAGATTATTAAACTTCGAACTTTTACAGCAAATCAAGCTGATTTAACATAAATAATTTCAGCTTATTTTGAAAGGTAGATGTAGATTTACTGTTAAACATTATTATTAAAACTATGAGTTTGTTTGTAGATTTTGCAGCTTTGTTTGTTAACATTATTCCTTATCACTTAAATTAACTAAACATGTACACACGTCAAACTCAATGCTTACTGAATTCTGGCGCTGTTAGAAAGGTTTCGTAAGCGTCAATAAAGATCGTAATTTACTTCTCGAACATTTCAACAACACATGGGTACTTGCAAAGTAGATCGTTTGTATACTCAGTAACTGTAACTTTAATATAACATCATAAAAGATGTCTATTTGATAACTTTCATGACATTGCAATTTACCAGTGTTTTGAACATCATGATAAACATTTGTGTTAGTTTTCACTGTTCTCTTCCATATTCCATTTCTCCTTTGTTATCACTTACATTTGTGTAGAATCTACTAAATTGCGTTTTGTTCGTTCCAGTTCTTAATTTTCGTCAAATACAGCATCTTATATAATATATTGTTCTCAATGTTAAATACGAGATACATAATAGATCTCGTGTACTGTTAAATTTGAATGCTTGTCTATGATCAACCGACCATCTGCATGTGTATTCTTCTCTATATCCGCAAATGTCACCTTTTTTCATCTTCTGTTTAGTGTGTTTTTTTTTCTAATAACTTTGTTGCTGTCTTGTTTTTCTTGCAACCGTTTAGATACGTTTAAAATCATACTCTAACGTTTCTCTTTTATATTGTACGCGTCTATTAAAACCCAAGATGTAGCTACTCTATTGTCCTCGTCATATTCAATTTTACTGCATCACAGCTCTTTTTTGCTCATCATGTTAAACGTTGATTTATGAACAATTGTCCTTTATTTATGCTTATAAATAAACCTACTTTATTTTCCCATCGCCTTAATAAATGCCATGTTAACTTAAAATTATGTTTTACTTTATAACCCATGACGCTTTTTATGATAAGCGGTTCATGTATCTTACGAAGTTATCTGTGATGCATTTTAGTAAAGTTGACACTTTATAGGATCATTCGTTTTTAACTACACACTTTTAAATATAAAACATGGCTTTTATGTTTTTCCTCATTGAATCTTGTCATTGATATCTCTTTTCACTAAAATGTTTTTTTCTCGGCCTGTCTTAACATTTACACATTGCCTATCTATTTCTTTGCATTATGCTTTATTTTTCAATGACCCCAGCAATTATCATTTTATATGAACGGTTATACAGTATGTATTGTCTTGAATAATTAAAAAATCATTGTCACCTGCATGAGCAAAATACTTTGTAGTTGCAAAACTTTCTCTCATAAAAAAGTGCACGATTTGTATTGATTTATCTGTTAAGGAGGTAACATATTTATTATTTTATATTACCTTGTTCATAATTAATATACGGCTTTGCAATCATTATCTGTGTGCTCTGTACAATCTATGTCCTTTTACTTTCTTATCATGTGCTGCGTAATACTATTCAACTAGCATTTTTTATCCTGGAATGGATTTGTGTTTATCACTTGTATAATTTTGTTTTCCCATTTTACCTGACCTTACCACTTAAAACTCTTTCGAACTTATTTCACTAAAAGTGCGACTTTTTCATACCCATGCGACTGCTTTCAAACAACACGCTATCTTTCAGCTAAAATATTGCTTCTTCACAAATCATGACCGTTAGCCGTATTCGATCTTGATTCTCTTACATGCAACGCCATGTTTCGTTGGTCATGCATACAACCTTTGAAAATGTACATGTATTAAAAAAATCCTTGCTTTGCTGTATTACCTGTAAAAGAAGATGTTTTGTCCTCTACTATTTAGGAAATATGTTGTTAAAGCTTTGGTTTTCTAAAATGTCTTTCATTTCTATAAATTAAAATATGTTTCATTTAATATGCACAATTATATTAAACATAATTCCCACGTTCAAGCTACACTATTAACATTTGTTATTTCCACTTCTATAAACTAGCCTTCCTTAAACTTTCCAAATTGCTACTCTTATTATCACATAATCAAGAAAGTATGACTTTTCTTTTAATTTTACCCGCTTTTAAGACTGACATTGACCTTCTATTGACGAGACATCTCATGACGCTTGATACGCAGGGTTCTACGTTTAACGATTGGCCACTCTATATCTGATGACGCTTTATATGCAGGGTTCTACGTTTAACGATTGCCAACTCTCTATCTAATGAAGCTTGATACGCACGGCTTTTCGTTTAACGATTGGTCACTCTTTATCTACTGAAGCTTGATACGCACGGTTTTACGTTTAACGATTGGTCACTCTATATATTATGAAGCTTGATACGCACGGTTTTACGTTTAACGATTGGCCATTCTATATCTACCGAAGCTTGATAGGCACGGTTTTACGTTTAACGATTGGCCACTCTATATCTACTGAAGCTTGATACGCACGGTTTTACGTTTAACGACCTGCTACTCTATACCGCTTTAGCTTTCCACTACTTATAAATAGCTTTTATGTAACCTTCGACCTTTTTATTTCTTGTAAGTACTACGACTGTTGAGCACTATCTACTATATAATATTTAGTCTTTCTTCTCATTAAACTTGCTTCTCTGAATCGTATGACAATTATTGACTATTGTACTGTATTGTATTGACTTTTTAACTAGCCACTCTATTACGCTTGACATTTCTTCGTTTGTTATAACCATATTTTTTATAACGTCTGCTTTTCAACTTCTTAAATCTTTTTTTTTAATCACTTCTCTGCAGTGTCTGATCGTTCGTCTCGCAACTTCGCACGAATTAATTATGTTCTTGGTACAATTTCATTACGCCAAATGTCAATTCATTGTGTTAAGGTATATGTACAAACCAATAACACATGCATATACAACTGTATTACTGACTTCATTTACGAATTTCATAGAAACACTTAAGCCCTGTTTTACTTTTAACTGCGTTAACTTTAATTAAACACGTATATTTATAAAATGTCCCATCAGTTATCTCAAACAGGATATCATGAAACTTACTCCCCACTGTTACTGGCATGTTCATTGTACTTACTCCTCACGGTTACTGGCATATTCATTGTACTTACTCTCCACTGTTACTGGCATGTTCATTGTTTTCTCTGTGTCACTGTTATATATATATATCAAATGAGTTCGTTTATATAATATATCACATGTGTTCAAATGACTTTTTAACAAAATATTTATTTTGTAAAGATGTATTCATATTATCTACCAGGTATTTGTGTACGATGTTATCGTGCTATATTTAAGTTTGATTCCTGTGTTATGATTACGTGTGCGTTTGCTATTTTATTTACATGAACACGTGGGCTAAATTGTACTTGTTATTTTAAATGGTTGTTGCAAACAAGAAAAAAAATACAGAGTCAAATATAACCTAGAAACTCAAATAAATTTGCAAGTGTAAAATAACGAGGGTGCGAAAAAAAACACAACAGTATGAGGTGAATACTAAAGTAAAGTTAAAATGAGCTCCAAAAGTTCTAGAATGTACATTTTTAATTTGGTTCTGTCAAAATGTGTGAGAAAACTATTTTGTTTCGCAAGTCTTTTAATATGAGCAGGCAATGATGTCTTTTTATTACACAACGCGTATTACATTATGATGAAATTATATAATGTTAAATTTTACACACATACTTAAATTCGAATTTATGATAAAAGCAAACACAGTCCCTTACATCATTAGCTGTTTAGTGAATGATTGATTGATCATATCAAGTTATTAATGAAAACAGCATTTAGTTTATCGATCAACGTTTTGGCCGAAACATTTTTTTATATATAATCCTTTTCTATTATTTTATGCACTATACGTATGTTTGCCTTTTTGTATAAAACTGCCATCGGCGATCTCAGAGTATTAACACAATATCTAACTTTTACCCTTCTATGCAATGATGAATGTTGGAACATAATTATATGCTTATATATGCCTGTAATTTTGGTTTGTGGTAAAATTATCTGCTTTTACATAAAATGCATATAATGTAATCAAGAACTATATAACAAATAAATACAATAAAAGGTTTTGTGTGTTTGTATGAAGTCGATACCTATCAGCAGGAAATGGTCATTTAGGTTTTAAAATATTTCAGTTTTTGAACTTAATCGAGATATCATCAACAACACACAAGAAAACTGTCCCGCCCTTTGTCGGCTGTGTTTTTTAAATACTGGAATAATAACAAATTTGGTAGCCATATTATGAGAAAATGGTTCTACAAAAGTGTTCATATTAATTAGGAACTAATATGGCTTCTAGAGTGTTCATAGCTTTGAATTTTGATTTGATATCTATCCGATAAGTATTCATATTCACATGAAACAAGGTGCATCTATTACATGAGCTAGGTACTTTATTAACGTCTAGTGACCGATCGTCCAACAGGAGACACCAATTAAACGCACTTTACCTTTGCCGTTAGCCTGTAACTAACGCTTAGTGTACATCAATATTTGAAATAACAATTTTCTGCTATGGATGAGTAAACACTAGTTGATTTTAAAGCTATTTCCAATATTGAAGCATCGTTCTTGGACTACGACTAAAAGCGCTACCAAGCCTTTCACAAAATATACACTGTAGGTGTTTTGTATTTAACGCGTGTTTTCTTTCTTTTTTAACATTTACTACTACGGGTAGTGATCACGTCATTGCAGGCGTTATCATGAATTATAACAAGATACTCGCGGATATTGATTGATATTCAACACAATATGAGAGAAGAAATCATACAAAGTACCAACCTTGAAAAGAACATATTTAATAATCGTGTCCGTGTTGATTCAACAAATACTAATCCAATACAGTTGTAATCTATTTATATTAACAGTTCCCTGGCGTATTGCCTATCATTGAAACCAAACGGTCTGCACCATTTACACGTTGCCGTTCAAAATAAAGAAGCGTTCTTTAAAAGTCTCAATTTTGTATGAGAAATCAAATGATACAATCATACGATATGTACTTTTGTACTTAAGTCAGAGAGACGGATGAAACATGAAATGGAATAAATGGATTATAAAGACAGATATTCACAAAGCATTTAGCTAAATAAGTTTACAAGGTTTTTCTGATCATGTACATTTTTAGTAAATACAATATTTCACTTTAAGAGGAGAGACGGACAGATCAACTAAGAGAGATATCAACCCGCATAATACATAAAACATATAGAATAATATGTATACCAAGCTCTACGAAATTTTCTGTACTTTTTTGGTAAAACACTTCTAAGTGTTTTTTATTTAAGTAACGGAGACTTGACGCTTGTTCTCTGGTAAAAAAGGATCTTACAGTATGAGAGATTGCGGACTGAGGGTAATTCAATACCCCCATTCCTGAAACCAGCAGAACACTTATGACGCTTATGACACATTTATATAAATAATATTATTCACATACATACAACGACACAAATAACCAATAGTTTAAAACTGGCCATTTAAGACTTCCAAACTTGTGTTGCAGATGAAGTGGAGATAATGAAAATCATTTATTATCTGTGATTTACATTCATCCTTAAAGAGGTAACGTATATATATATCTAATAGATACGACTGTCGCGCAAGTTATTGTAGAATACGTTTTAATTGCTGAGCGGTAATTGTAGCAGGTCGACTGAGTAATGTCATGTGCATTTTGTAAATAACAAACGGGTTTCAGTCGAAAACTCTTTATATGATGGATTTTAAACCGTGTGTCGTTAATGCACCTGCAGATTTACTCAACAAGCAAATCTTACAGCGCCTAACATAACGGCTCGCCATCATTAAATAAATGTTACGAGCGAAGTGACGGTTGCACAACAGTGCACGTGTACGGTGCTGGTTGTGTCACGCCTAATAGCACGAACAGCAAAAGCATTCACGCAAGCAGCAGTTCCCATGACTTGCTAATGGTTATAATCCAAGTCAATGACTGTTAAGAAGGCAATACACATACATGGTGTTTTGTGTCAGATATTGTATAGTTTATAGACCATTCAGGAAAATAGCTTAGCAAAACACATTGTCTAATAATCAATCTTCTATTTTTATTTAATTTGCTTTTAATTCCGAATAACTCGGGCAAAATTGAGTATTGGGCTATCTTGGTGCACTATAAACAAAAAGATAATCGTAGTATGCAAAGCTCGGACTGTCTTACACGCACACAATGCAGATTGTTGTGTCCAAATATCACTATGTCTAGTCACTTTGTCAACGTATTACGTTAATATGAGTGAATCTGTCAAAATATGATGTAAATTTGTCATTAAAGTAGGTGAATTTGCCAATAAAATATGATAATATGTCATTATATTGGGTGCATTTGTCAATATACATTATGTAAATATGTCATTAAAGTGGGTGTTAATAAAATATGTCAATATGTCATTATATTAAGTGAATTTGTCAATATATATTATGTCAAAATGTCATTATATTGAGTAGATTTTGAAAAAATATTATGTAAAACCAACCTTATATTATTTCCAATAACCAATAGATCATGTCGATATGACCTTATATTAAGCAAACATGTCATTGAATTAGTTGCATTTATCAATATATTATGTCAATATGTCATTATCTTGGGTGCATTTGTCAATATTTTATGTTAATAAACCATTATCTTGGGTGCATTTTGCAATACATATGTAAATAAGCCATTATACTGGGTGCATTTTATTCAATATATTATGTTAATAAGCCTATATATTAGTCATTTGTCAATATTTTATGCCAATATGTAATTATATTGGATGAATTTGTCAATATATTATGTCAAACAACCCTTATATATAAAGCCGATGTGATCTTACATAAAGTGAAACAATTTTATATTGCGAGGCTTCGTCACCATATTGAGAGGATCATAATGACCGGGTAATATCGCACTGTGCACCGATACGTTGACAACCATGATTGCCTGAAAGTCGATACGTTGCCGCCACAATTTCCTGTAAATCGAGCAAAATTTTCTATGTTTAATTTTGTTTATTCAAGCGAATCCATGAAGTGCAATAGTGTCGCTCATATAACGTTTCCATCTTGTGCACGGCGAGTAGCGTCGCCATGAATACTATCTTGTGCAATCCGAGTCTTGAAAATTTGAAGGCGTTAAATGCTCTTTCGTGCTAATGGTTCTCAGGATTCCGTGTTGGTTAAAAAACAAAATATAACAGCGTTTTTGTTTGTTTATATGTTTCATTTTTGTAGGTTTTTCAATTTTTCTATTTTTTACTTTATGTGTATAGTTATTATGATTTATGTGATCTTGATCGGACCTTTATGTGAGCAACAACCACTTATTTTCAAAAGTAAAATACTATGTACAAACTATAAATCTTGAATTTAACACTATCAATGCCATTAACAATGGGAACATGAAAACATAAATACCAAAACGTAATCTGTGAATCGATTAGTTTACATATATCAAAGTTCACTAGTTCCTAAATTTTAGGACATCTATAAAGCCATACAAGGATATTGTTTTATAATACATAATGCGAAGAAATATGGTCCAACTATAGGTTATTGAAATATCAAAAGAGAGATGTATCAAGACACATTTCTCACATACTACGTGTACATATGTTTCAAGTATATTGCAAAACTAGCTGCATCAAAATACTAAAATATGAACACATCCATCCACACAGCATAATTCAAACTGTTGGAATAAAGCGCTACTTTCAATCACCGAAAACGCACGTTTGATATTGCTAGTGTTTGACAAAATGTACATGCATACATGCATCACCGACTTTAATAAATATTTGTTGAGTTGTTGTTTTCAAAGTGTGTATGACCGTTTGAGTTTCACATGAGTTTCAACGATGCCATTGAAAACAATACCCTTTATTGTAACCTTATAATTTTTACACAAATTGTTCTTAGAAATCATGCACACGCGATATGAATGTTATATCAGCTAATTCTATTGCCATTTGTTTATTTGTTGAAAATCATTGGCCAATAAGCACAAGTTGTAATTGTTGTTTATACAAATTCGTAAAAAATAGCTCTTTTTCACAATCAGCTTATTGCAAATATGTGTTGAATGTTGTATGTAAATGCTTGTGTTTTGTGTATTTGAAATCGGATCACGAGCTGATAAGTTTGGACGTACATTTTGCGCTTTATCGAATGCTATTAAGATAATTGATAACTCAAGTCCAGATACGTGAAACGTTAATACATTCTGGCTGTATGCTGTTATTTAGTTTAAAAATTGTTATAATTTTAGAAAATATATAGAAATATTATATTCGTAAAAGGTAGTATTTTTACGAACCTTTGGTGATTATCGCAAGGCAGTGTTATCGCAACACTAACTTGATATTTTCAGGAATAAGTACATGTTAAAACCCTTTATTTAAAGATAAATCACATGTCTAAAACCTTTTATGACATGAACTACAAAATAGCTTGTGTAAATAAAATATGCGTTGTCATTTATCTGTCACATGTTTGAACTGTTCATTTGCATTCAACATAGATGGTTGACGTCAGACACTACTTAATATTGTAAATTAAAACGTATCAGGATGGTGCCGTCGTGATAAATACACAATGCGTTTTTTATTAAACATTTTAATATGGCCACTGATTATATGATAAGATATGCATCAATAACATATTGTATTCCACAACAAAAAATCATAGCAGTACAATTAGAAGATATTCGTATGTTTGCAAATTGACAAAAACTGGAATTGCATTATGTTCATTAAGATTCGATGGCAGTTCTATAATAAAAATATTAAAATCACAACTCAAAGCACAAAACAAATATCAGTATAGACAAACATTACACCATTTTGTTTCTTTTAATGTATGTTTATGCCTTTGTTAAATATACAACAAATAATAAGTTGATTTTATGCGAGCAATACGAATAAAAAAGAACACGCTGACAATTTAAGTTAACATCATTGAGCCCTAAAAGATGGATAAAAAAAAATATGTTAAATGTATACTGAAACAAATCAACAAAAATGGCAGTGTAGTTTCGTATTACACTTTTCATAAAATAAAACATTTCGGAAGCTAATACTAATTAAAAATACTAAAGCTTTCTTTGCTTATGTATACATGTATAAATATCTTATGAGTACATTATAACAAAACGTTGAAGATGTTGGTCTTCCAGGTTTTAAGTTTTGCTCTGCATTTTGATCTTTCGTTATTTAATACCGCCCAATATCTAAATGATAATTACATAAACCATTTAGGAAACATATAAACACATACTTAGTAAAAACACAAGGTATATATAATATTTATAGATACACATGGTACAATAATATAATGTACATACTAAACATAATTTTTGAGTCAGAAAATATAGATAATACATGAAATTGCACATATAATTTCAAAACTCGTTTTTAAGTTTGAAACAAAAACATAGTCAATATTTTACATGGCGATGATGATCGGATTGTAATTTATACGATATTTTGTATACAATGCATGCTACATAATATCATTCTAATTATATTCATGTATATGGACATATCAAGGTTAACTGTGTACATTTATTTAAAGCATATAATAAGATCTTTACTTTATTTTAATAACGCAAACATAAAACATTAAAACAAGCACTTAACATATTTGGTTATATTATAATAAATGCACTATAATTTTTATCAAGATTGCGCCCCATATGCAGGAAACGCGTGAACTAGCACATATTGTAAATAGGTCTACATGGTTTCCAACAAACATTAAGCTTACAGAGGGTCCTAAGTTCGGAAATTGTATGTCGATTTTTTGTACCTGTATGTAACATAAATTTTTACGTAAACACTTAAAGTATAAGTACAATATACACGAGTTTCAGAAGTTAAGTACAGTCATGTGTTTGTTTAAAATAGATAATATACGATGGTTTACATTGACGTTTAAAGCTGCGAAGACACGAATCAGTCATGCAATGAGAAAATGAGTTCTTAGTAATAGTAAAGCACTCTTGCAACTGTGTTATGTAAAAGGAAATGCTGTGAATTAAATTAATCAGGATATTCATATTCTTAAAGAATTTATGTCACATAAAGCAAACAGTATGTAACATAATGTGAAAATTATTTAAAATGCCGTAATAGACAATAGGAGAGCTAATTCATACAGACTGTAGTGGAAATAGTGCCATTAATATAATAAACTCGTATAAAACAATTATTGTTGTCCTGATTTTGTTGTAAGACAAAAGTTCAGAACCTGCAGGCGAAAATAATGTTGAAGAGTAGTATGGCCAAAAATGTAAATCGCTAAGGAGTTGTGTATACGTAGACGGGTACGTTTTATAGAAGAGAAAGGTTAAACATTGTAGAGAAACTAGTTAATATGAGAAGAAACGTCACGTTAATGAATATGTATTTAAGAGAAGAAGCAATATCAAATTAGTATATAGTAGCCAGTTAAATATAGAAGACATGTCTAGCGTTAACCGTATGCAAGGTGTAAGAAATACACTATCCAATTTTATAGGGTAGATAGGCAAATGTATAAGAAAACAAGCCATATAGCGCTAATAATTAAAAAGAGAAAGTAAAAACCTACAGTACAGAATACAATCATATTTATAAAAGCTCTACATACTAAGTTGTTTCAATTATAAAGGTACCAAGGAGGTTATAAAGTAGCCATTTATAAAAAAACAAAAGTAAAATGAACTTCGCTTTATTCGGAACCGACCTAGCAATCGATTTATCCCATCAATTTTCTTAGTCGTCAATTATTTCTTTAAAAATATATTACCGAACCAGCTTTCTGCATTTTATTTTCATCACTTGATTACGCAATTTATGACGTACTCGTGTGACGTCTTTTCGGTGACGAAACATTTTGAGTCTTCAATATGGACGTGGTAGTTTTTGAACAGTAAAATATTTGTTAAAAGCATCGAACGAATCCAAAACGTATTTCGGATTGTGTGTTTGTCATGCATAAGAACAGACACTGGAAGTGTATATCGTTGTAACTTTATTGTTATTAGCATGCGATTAAAGTTGCCATTGAGGTAAGCGTGTCATTAATACTAAATTGATTATTTATGACTCCTGTCAAAGTTTTAATAATGGCAGTATTATTTTCTACGCACAGTTACAGCTGCAATCGATATTTAAACTATCCAAATACAACTGAAATTCAAAACTGCGTACTGTGCATGCGCGAATGGGACAGTATAATTTTCGAACATCGCGCACGTGATTGCTAAGGCAGCGGGATACAGTATTTTTTTGTCAGTTTAAAAAAAAACAAAACTTTTTTTTTAATAAAAGTGAAGTATAATAATAGTAAATCAGCCTTTGACATAGCGAATGTTAGTATACATGAACAGTACAATTGTCGCATTTTAGCTTGTTTATAACCTAAGAAAGAATATAAGCGTTAAAGTTTGTTACGAATTTAAACATTGGCAGTGATAGTATGTGGTTAGACTGGCAGTACTACTTAGCAGTATATATACAATTTTAAAACATGAAAACAACTATGCATTTGACATGTTATCGATAATATCGACTCAATACGTAAACGCGGCGATTGGTTTGTTTAATGGTCTCAGTTAATTGAACACGTCGTTTGGACCATACACACAAGTAAAAAATAAGAAAGATGGAAATAGCGAAGTTTAGTGTGGACTATTTCATTTGCTAGGGAACTATGATGTGCAAATGTTTAAATGTTTCGGCATTAGTTGATCTGAGTATTCGGAGATGAGGTAATACTGTTTTACTAATTTTAATATTTACCGTAGTTTGACACATAATTCAACTGCTCAGAACTTACTATGTTTAAACAATTACACTACATTCTAAAAAGAAGATAATTAACCAGTCATTCAAATTTAGGAAGCTGCCAACTAAATGTATTGTTAAGTTTCCTAGTAACTTATGTTTTCAAGCAATACAAACGGCATTATTTCGTTGCATCACTTATTTAAATAACGCTGGCAAGAATTGCCGCAGTAGTGGTCAACAGAGCCCGGATGATTGCCTCGTATGTCTTCAGTGCCCCCTGGCTGTCAGCACTAGAAATAACGTACAAGTCCTCTTGCAGATGTAATGTCAGCGTTGACTTGCCGTTCTCTGGTGCTCCTGGTGCCTTTACTTTGTACGTTACAGATGGCGTTGATCCGGTCACTGAAATAATTAATTGCATTGGATATTTTATATTCATTTCATTTCGAAAGCGTTTCCTTTAAATTTGTTGAACAGTAGTTTTTACGACGAGTTTCTGAGCTAAATCCGTTTGCACTTATGGATAATCCTTAATAGCCCTCTTATTATCCTCATCACTTCATTAATTCTATCTCAAAACGATACTTCTAACGCCGAAACTATATGAGTTAACTGATTACGTCGTAAGCTTAATTTGATATAGACATCGAATTGATATAAAGAAAAAGCTCATATTTTGATATCATAATTTGTTTTTTATATTCAATAAATTAGTTGGATTTCTTAATTGAGAATTCCATTTATTAATAGCGATAATTGATATTCTATAAGCAATTTAATATCTCGATTCCGAAAATAAGACTGATTACTCGTTACCAAGAGCTGATATTTACATTAAGACTTCGATTTCTGATAATGATCAATATATTTCAGGATATTAACTGGTGGTATCATTTTTTTTCAATATTGAAACAAATGAATGTTGATGTTAAAAATATGAATTGTTTATATTAAAAAGTTTCTCAAACAGATTAAAAACGGCTACTCATACATTGAACTGTTTAGCAATATTTGAAAACTGTGTTCACTAATTGAATTTATACAAATGGTGGTTACATGTATACTGTTTATATAATTGTTCAAATTCATCAAAAGGCATAACGGGTTATTTATTTAATACATAAATTGTTTCTTTAATCAAATAAATGTGCGCTCCACGAAGAACCCGCTTACATGTAGATCACTGTTATACCATGCAAAGGATGAAGTGGTAGAAACCGCATAAACGACATTAAGTGACACACACATTTAAGCCAATTCAATTTAACAAACACTCTAGTGTTAAACGTACCGTTTCCCATCTTCTCTCTGAGAATCGCAAGACCTTCTTCCTGCGACATGAATCTGGTACGACCGTCCCCTGGCAGCCCCTTGTGTATAGTGCCCTGCATGAGAGTAGCCCCACCACCCAGCGGCTCATCAAACGGCTTATCTCTATCAAAGTCCGTTAACGGGGGGTCGACGCAGAAGAACTTCGTTTTTGTGACGCATACGCCTTCCGGACGGCGCGGGTCAATATCCCTGTCACAGAAGAGGTTCTCTGAATTGCCGCATTCGGGGCACCTTGGAGCCGCTTCGTAGCCGTACACGGCTGTGGTCCAGTTGCGCCAGAGACCGTCACGATTCTGCAGGTACTCGAATCCGTGCATCTCCTCCCAGGGGGCGTGGCCGGGGAAGTTGTCGACTGCGTAATCGCCTAGTTCCCGGTAGTCTCTCTCGACGTCCACTCGGCAACTGTTCTCCGGAAAAAATAACACTATATATTAAAATATTCATCTATTTAATCCCGGGTACCGGCTGGTATCCCCACTCAGTTGTCCCGTGAAAAATGGACAATCTTTCAAATGACAAAGTATTCCATATAATTTCCTATTTTTCTAGAACTTTATCTAGAACTTTTTTATAATATTTATCAGAAGACAAATAATATCACCACATTCATATTTTGAATGAGATACAATACCACTAACATGTGTTTATAGCCGATTGGTTGACGAAGAAGGAATGTTTTAGAACTGACATACGAAAACTTGCTTTTCTGTTATTTTTTCTTATCTTATATTTCATATTGCCATCATATTTCGCAACCAAAATCAAAAGAAAGGGAAATTGTCTTGCTATGCAACCGATGTGGCTTCAGTAATATGATAAACAAACTTCGCACCTAACGGAGGACTGTCGGGTCCGGAATTGCTCCCAGATGTAGTCGATGAAAGTATGGTGCATGTAAAACACTGGGTCGTAGGGCGCGTGCCGTACGTAAGACATATCTCCGCCGACCCAGTCGTGTACACCATCGTGTAGGACCTCGAGATTGTTAACCTGCTGGAAGTAGTTCGGCGTATTTCCAGTCGTTATATTCTGCACGAGATGGGAATAATGGGAATACCAAATACAAATTCAGACGGAAATAAGCAATAACAAACAAGTAGAACAGACTGATGACTATGGAGTTAATACTTAATCCATAGCCAGAAAGGTATATAGTATGCTTTAAGGTGCTTGCATTATTAGTATGTGAAAGCCGCCTCGACCCAACCTGGCGGAGACCGAAGCTTGAAAAACCATAGTGATCAACCTGATAGTATGAGTGGAGCGCGGAATTGCTCTCTGTGATAAAGTACATTATACGGAAATTATGTATTGCCTCATATTATCAGATGTCCCCAGTGTTTCTGTTTGTTATATTCAAAGCGAGACCAAAATTACAAAAATGTGATTCACATTTTTTGGTTGGTATATTGTTTTTGAGAAATGAGAACAGATATTAATATACTTAAATGAGTGTATTGTTAAAACATAATTGGGATACACTTTTACAAGGGGAGACAATAGGTCAATTCTTAGACTCGTTTTCCCAGATCGTGTAAGCTTGTGTGTATGATGACCTTTTATTCGGTTGTATAAGCGTTATCATTAAGTATAACATCACTTGCCAAAACCTACCGCATAATAGCAAAACCTCATCAGCTGATCAATATCGTCCTTGTTTATCAACCGGGGCGGACAGGTTCCATTCCGCGCGATGTCGCGCCTGATAAGCTCGTTGAAGCCGCCGTACATGAACCGGAAGGGACCCTCACTGACCACGTCATCGCCGTTGCCAGCGAAGCACGAGCTCCAGATGACAGAGTCCGAAGGAAGTGGCAGGTAGTAGTCCATGGAGTAGTCCCAGTACGCCAGCGACACATCCGGGTCGACCTCACGAAGCTTCTCCTCGACCCTGAAGCGGACCGGAAGTGTTTTGCTATCAATCGGTGTGATATGTATTGCCTCGAGGGATTGGGGAGTTAACTGTCACAGTGACACTTTAAGACCACTTATTTTAATCGTGTGGGCCGAAAGATCGTTTGCATCGTCCCGGCCACTTGTTAAATGCTATGATGCCCTAATGTGACAGGAAGTAAAATATTATGATTTTCGACGCTTTAGGTGTATGCATGACATTGCATGTTAAGTATTTTATGATACATTTTTTTTAATTATTGTATTTCTCCACCAGCGACAACTCTGTCTAGTTTAGTAGGTGACCATTTGAGGTTTTGATTTATACTATTATGCAAAATTTCAGCCATTTTTATTCGTTATTTCTAAAAACGTTCATGGGGTCTTTTCTGGTATACATTTCTCGCCTGAATATGGAAGATAACTCTGTCCTTAATATGTTTTGCAATGATAAGGGTGATTACTGTATCCTACCAAACAGAAGATGATAAATCAGCCGCTGCCATATTTTACCGATCTAAATGCGAAAACTCTGTTTCTAATATTTATTATCTACCTAAAAGCGATTACTCAGTCCTCAATATGTTTTGCAGAGCTGAAGTCTTCAACTTCTTCTCTAATATTTTTACTGAACTATTAGCGATCGATTACTTCTTCCCTAACAGTATTCTTAGAAACAAGGGCGATAAATACTTGGTGTTCCTAACTGAATCAAAAAATCCCACCATACTCACGCCGCTAAGAAGACTCGGTGCCATGGCAGGAAGCTGGCCCCGTGATGTTTCCGAAGAACCTGTTGGCCGTGGATGCGGCCGAACCTCGCTAGCACGCCCGTCTAAAACCATGGCAAACAAGCTATAATCCGTTTTCACTATCAATAATACAAATAAGCGTTCTTATAATTATGTATGACCAATTGTTTTATTAATTATTATCTTAACATTATGTCAAATCATTTTTTGAGCATATTAATAACAGTTTGAAACAGAAACCACCCCCTCCTTATTGAGACTGGTAGTTTGACAGGAAATGAAGTCCCCGACAGGAAGTGCCTTTCGAGCCAGTCACACAACATCATCGGTGAAACATATCATTTCTTAATAGAATGCGATCCATAAGTAATACAATATAAGTATTGATGCAAAGCATCAAAGGGCGTCGGGAATTTCAGTGTAAAAGGCACTCAATGAAGTTACATGGAACGATTTTTTTTTCTACTTTTTATACTGTAATTAATAATATATTGGCCGATTATTTTAAACAAAATAGAAAAAGATACTGGTATAATCATTATCTATAATTTTGTATTATAACTCCCAAATAACCATTATTTATGATGTTGTGTTATAACCCCCCAATAACCATTATCTATGATTTTGTGGTGTAACCCCCAAATATTTCATAGCGTGAGTTCATTTATATTTACATTGGTTTCCTTTGTTTTACTGGCATCCGTGTGCAGTTTTCATTAATGGAACAGAACTGTGTAGGTTTTAAAAAATCTGCTTCATCTTGTAAGCGTACTTTCATATTTTTCTCAACTTCAAGGGGAGATGACTCTGAACTTATTCTTACGTTGCTCATTTACGATAGGGGTTGAGTACTCATGGATATGAAAACAATGTAAAAGTTTGAAAAATTTGTTGAATGAAAGCTGTAAATTGCATAAAGAAACTGCATTGCACAATACTTTGAAATTCAGTAAAAGATCGTAAATGATTTATTGCTCCGATATTCATCATTTTCAATAGGGTTCGAGTAATACTGATATAAAAACACTTAACAAGTTTGGAAAGATTCAGACGAAAGTTGTGAAATCTTTCAATGAAGTGAAGATTGTTTATTTTGTCAACTTTAATAGAAAAAAATTCTAGACTTATTTTCCCGATGTTTCTCATTTCAAATGAGGTTAAAATGCTCATTAATATGAAGACACTGTAAGTTTGGAAAGAATCTGATGAAAAATGTTGACATAATCACCTACCCAAGCAGTTTTTCACTTTTATTTTTAAATTCAAAGAGACATAATTCTGGACTTATGGTCCGATATTGCTCATATAAAGAGTTTGGGTTGGGTCCTCATTGATAAAAAAAAAAGCCTGTGCAAGTTGGGGAACAATCGGATAAAAATTTTGGACTTCGAACAACGATTTCAAAATTTCTAAAATTCTAAGGAAGATAACTATGGACGTAATGGTCGGATAATGCTAAAGGGCCCATACCACCTTGATAGTAATACTTGTCGCGCTTCGCGCTCTATATGTGGTTCTTAAAAAAATCCGAGGAGTGCTTGACTCTAGTGAAACGGGTCGCTGGGACACAGCTCCTCCTTGATACGCGGCTGCTTCCTTTATCGCAACTCAATGTTACGATCAATAATACGTGTCGCGCTTCGCGCTCTATATGTGGTAGGGATAGTACTTAGGGCCTATGATAGGCAACCATAAAGATACATGGATAATAGATGTGTTGTTTGCATTTATTTGTTAATATAAAAACACGTATATTTTTTTATAAGATATTTAAGTGATGTAAGAAATTTTAATTAACGTTGTCACCACGCGGCATCCATTAATTTTAATAAAAATGTCCAATTGTAGTAAAATGAATTTTAAAATGTCTACATAAAATAAAGCTTTATTATATTTATTAACCTGACTGAAAAAATTGTCAGCCGCCAAACTGTTCCGTTCGTGCCAGAACCCGGGATTGAACCGGGGGCCTTTAGATGATTGTTGCGTAAATAACTTCACTATAACGCTCTCCCAACTGAGCTATTCTGGCTGAAATCATTTATGTACTGCTATTTGGTGAAGTTGTGTATAGCGATCGTTATTATTTGTCCATTAATAAACTAATACAATGTACGTTTTCGTACCACTACGCCTTCCAATAAACTTGCTTGCGCGATTGGTCGTCAAATATCGTACTATATTGATTCTCCACTAAATAAGCAAATTAGAAAAACCACAAGATAAATCTATTTTGATTATGTTTTGTTTTTATACAAAACCAGAAAGTTTCGCGTATTTACCCAGTCCCTGTGATCTTTCCCCTGTGATCAGTTGTGGATCAGTTATTAATTAAAACAATGAGCTTTGCATTATTGGCAAAAAATGTTGTAATAAATGAAATAGGCACAAATGCAGTACTTATTTACACTAATTTACACAAAAAAATCACCACTATGCAAGATATTCTTAAAACAAAAATTTATACATTGATCCGTAAAATAACTTCTCCTCTCATAAGCGAAAAAAAAATGCATTACATACTAGTCCAGAGCGACTCCAATTACAACTCGCTATATAAACAGGAAATACTGTTTTTACCAAAATATGATGTCATGTCTTTATGTTAAAACAATAGGAATTCTAAATAGAAAGCGTTTGACCGATTTATAAGAGCAAATATATTTTTTTTTATAAATGTCGCATTACAGATAAACGAATATTTTTACATAAAATATATCAAAAGATTGTTAACCAATCCACACGCATACCACATAACTACACAATATTGTTATTTCCACGTGCGCATAATGTCATTGTACGATGTATTTGTTACTTTGAAATTAACGTTAACACTTGGAAATACCCAAATAATCTGGAGAGAAATACAACGCCTACCCATCCTAACCACCAATAACAGTTTCAATCAAATAAACCTGATTGTCGCAATTTTACTTGGATACGATTTTATGAGTAAGATCCAATAGTTGGATTTCCTTAACCCTAGCTCATTTCGGAATTAGTTATATTGTGAATATGTTGAAGTCTTTCAGCAATTTTAACACAATTGACGACGGTCTGTTAGAAGACGCGTATTACCATGAAGAATCTACTCAAAATTGAAAGGATACCACGTCTGACGTAAAAATTCCTAAAATACTATATATGTTATTCGATTATCTATTTCAAAGTGTATTATTCCTTTTTCCATTTAATTATATATTCGTGTTAAGCAATAAAAAAATGCATTTGCTTTAATTAAGGTGCCGCCTTAACTTTATGTATTGCGTTAGATTGGTGATTCCTCTATGTATTGGCTTTTTTGCCGAGTAAGTAGCTGCACATTTGTTGTCGACATTAATTTAATTAAATACACGTGGTACAGTTGGTATATTGGAACAGTGTAAACTTGCACATCGAATGTCCATGACGACATATTTATGACGTTATTCTTACCTTATAGAGAACGTTAAAAGCCCGAAAGAGCTTCTGTCGCTCCGTGACGGAGAGAACCCGGATTTCGCGTCGCACACGGTAGCCGCTAACGGGCGGATTCTTCCCGAATCTGTGTTACATTTTGCAAACATTAAAACATAGCAATACTTAATTTAGGCTTTCTTATAGATCATTCGAAAATATGGTAATTTTAAACTGCTTCATCGCTGTTACAAACAGTAATTTTAAACAATGAAAAACAATTTATATAGCTACAGTGTTTGCATTTTAATGACATTATTATCTCTTGGTTTCTGTACAACGATCGTCACAAAGAGTTAAAGGAAGATTTCAATATATTACTCTATACTTTTAACTGCTTTGTTATTTAACACAAAAACACTGAAAAGTAAAAATAAAATACGGAAAAGGGGTTACTGAACTTGATTTTGAGACATATACATGTTTATAATGTTTGTAACTAGTATTTGTGAAAATTGCTGCGAATCTCTCAGTCTGGTCAGGAGATATATAGTTAAATCATAAAACCTTCAGTGATTTATAGCGGACAGCATCGCATCTGACCAGACTTCGCAATTGCACAGGCTGCGCCAGCCGAAACGCCATAAGACCCATTTTCGTATGACGTGACTTGAAATGTGTGATTGGAATGTTTAAAAAGAAAACTGCGTGTTATATGTTAACATACGATATATTTCGATGGTGGAGAAATAAACTCATAACAAGCCATGTGAGGACACATATGATGTGAACTCCCCTCGTATAATTTGTATTTACTAACACTTACATGTGGTAAGTTAATAATAACACACCTTTCATGCGGTGAATATTCGACCAATAAGTGAAAACACACACAAAATAGTTTAATCCAAAATTTCAAATTTAATTTAAAGTCAGCATTTTCGCAACTCATGTTCACATTTTATAAATTGAAAACTGTAAATAGTGTGCTGTTATCACCCGTGCTATTGAGAATACAATAGGTATCATCGCTACCTGTTGAGAACAAAAGAACGTTTCCCAGACATATAAAATGTAACCCCGCTGAAGAACTAAGCACCATCAACAAGGTTATGCAACAGACGCGTGAAAGTGTATTAGACTCTCGATATAACACTTGTTGTAGTTATATTTTCCCGCATCTATTCTAACCCTCAGATTATGAATTACCCGTGCTGAACAAAAATACTACGTGATTAAGACGCCACAGATAGTAGATTATTTAAATAATTTATAAACATTCTCTTCCGCGACACTTATATTGCTAACATTGTTTATTTATTCTTTTCTTTATACGCTCCGTTCAAAAAATATTCAATTCAACACTATATTATGTTTCTATTTTAAAAATAATCTAGTTGGAGAACTCAAACCTCAGGCATAAATTGTACAAATCATTTTCGGCGCGGATGCGGCACTTTTCTACATTGGCCTTAAATCGTTCAAAGTTTCGCAATCTATATTTCTGGAACCGTTTATGCTAAAATCACATTGTTAACTTCAGACTTGAGATTTTGATATAACTTGTATTATTATCCTTGAATAATAACATTCCATAAAGAAAAAAAGACAAAGGCGATACTTATAGGTTTGCATTAAAAAACAAACTAACTCAACCTATAACATCACATGTTGTCACTGAATATTCTTGCAGAGACACATATTGTATAAATCTATCGTGTATATTTCTTATTTAACTTCGTTTGACAATCAATGTGATCGAAATCCAATGTTGCGTTTGTACGATCATCAAACTACCACTTTTATCGAAATTTAAAAGTTAACAAGCCTGGTTTAGTTTGAATGTGATATGTGTCCAACTAATGTATCATTATTACCTCGTGCACTTACTTTTTCGCGGCGAATTCTGCGAGCAAAGCGTAGTCTTCTGGTAGCAAGGGGTTGGCGGTGAATCTGTTCACAAAGTACGTCCGCAGGCAGGCCTCGGCTGCTAGAGTCTGGTTAACAGGCTCGTTCTATATTGAATATGAGTAGTGTGAACTTAAACAATGAGTTGTATGTAAAACTCTTTGCAAACTGCATCCACATGGACGGTTGTCATGGATTTGTTAATGATCTCGTTCGGTATATGCATATATAACATGCCTTAATTTAGTTGTTTGGTCATATAACGGTTCTATTTCAAAACTTCCTTTCAAACGATGCACAACGGGATAATATCCTTTTGTATGTAAAGACATGTTCACTCCTTCAACCATCCCCAGTTTAATGCTTTTAAAATGGACATTTAAGTGAAAAATAAGATAATACTTGACAATCTTGAATTGCTTCGAAAGATTATCCATGTTGTTCCACTAGTGATATAAGCAAATGAATATAATAAGAAAAAATGACATTGTTTAGCCTGGCTGTCAAAATAATAACTAAACTCATCACTTGCGAGTTAAAATCGATATTCCCCCGAATGAAGCAAAATCCATCAAAATCGAAATATTTTATTCCTCTTTAGGAGATATAGAAATATATAAGGGAGGTAATCTTCTGTGGTGGAAGAAAATGTGTAATGAATATGCTCTCACATAGGATGGCTACTTCCTGGTTGGTTTTACAATCAGTCATACTCAATTACATTTACAACTAAACAACACATAGTAATAATGATGTTGGTGATTATGTTGATGAAACATAATACCACGGAGATCACGAAGAAGAAAAACATTGAGTTAAATAAAACAACGACCAAACTCAAACGATGAAAACAAAGAAAGAAGAAGAAGAAACAGTTGAATAAGCAATAAGAAGGAAACACTGATTCATCTCAACTTTTGTAGTTATTAAAAACTGGGGACGAATGTATAATAAAAACCATATTCAAAGTGACTGACGACACTAATATCATATTCGTTTAAAATATCCATCTATTTAATCGCCTTAGACAGTCGCTCATGCTTTCGGCACCTGCGTACAAATAAAAACGAAAGCAAACACAAAATTATTTTGTTATTTAAGCATAAATGTTAATAAATTATGATCATCATTAAGCTGGGGATATCGATGTTGAAGATGATTAATATGGTTATGCTCATAATATTAACTATTTTCGGGGGCATCAATTAGTGTAACGACATTATTATATCAGGCGATGAATAGATATACCGGTACGCTTGAAAGAATAATATCAGATACCGTTGAAATCTTGTTCGCACGATGCGCAGAAGCTTTTTTCAAATCGATGATTTTATGTTCACTGAGAAAATGAAATGATGAAAATTAATTCTGTTACCTACGCTTTTATGATGAAATCTGGTTTAAATGTAAAATATAAAATCGAACACTAGGATATAGTTCACTTGCACGAGTGGGTATATCAGCGCCTTAATATGTAATGTGCTTTTTATAAAAGAACTTTGTATTGAAAAGGAATTATATAGCTTCATTGCCAATGTAAATATCTGATCAATTATCATTGCTTATTGCAAAGTGCCATGAAGACTTTAAACATAACCAGAGCAATCAATTACTTTGAATGTTCCGTAAAGATAACAACACGCTGTAACCGTAAGGAACATAAGGAACATAAACACAAAATCTATAGCAAAATGGTTTGTGTATTACACTGGTTACTTGATGATTGGCATTATGATTGATATTCATAATGACATTTGTAATAAATGTTTTTTTTTTCCATTTAAGTCTGATGTTATTTATGTCGGCGTTTCTCTTAATCTCAGTTTATGTCTCAGTAGTAAATTCTAATTGAATACTGATATTAATTGTTGTAAAGCATTAAATAATCTTTAAATATTTCAATGAAAAATGATGCATTTGAAGTTAACATCCTTGCGTTTTCCGTTTGCTACCAAACTTTTTCGACCAAAGCAAGCATGAAATATTCAAACGTAAGAATTTCTGTTTAAAATACAGCAATGACGTTTACACAAACATTAGTGTAAAATTAAATTGTATAAAATCATTAAGGCCCCTAACTTGGATAATGGATTTAACATCATTAACACATTTAAACGACATTTACAATTTCCCATAGATTTTATGTTTCACATTATACAATTGCTGTTCTATTAAAAGTACAGGCATGTGATTAAAACTGAAATTTAATAAGCATATACCGCAATCCAAAAGCCGACATTGATGACTATTGTATCCGTTAAACGCGGTAACATTTAAGGCATTTACATTGTATCCATCAAACGCGGTAACATATGATGCATTTAATCTGACCGCAAGCTGTATCTGATACCTACGTGTTTTTACATCATCAGAAATTTGTACATAACGCAAAGCGCTTTGCAAGGTTTACATTGTTACTTTAATTGTCCGTGTACATTCACGATTTATAACAACATATAAAATTGTATTTTTTATTTTTCATTTATGATAGCTTTCACAAATCGTTTTATATGATTGTTACAACCAAAGAAAAACATTACGTGAATGCAATAACATTTATATATATTGTATTTGTAGATAACTCACGAAAAGTTATGGCAATGATGATAATCATGATATATTAAGCATTCCAAATTCAGTATGGGATTTAAACAAATAGTTTTTCAATGAATTGTGCTGTTAACATGGTGGAAAAAATCATTTATTGAAATATTGGCGCACGCATGTTTTCGGAGCTTTTCAAGCAAATATAACAAACTGCTTCCAGAATTCATTAGCGAAACATAATTGTTAAATAAAAAAATAAAACATAAATTTATAACATATTATAAAATTCAATTTTTCTGTGCAAATTGTTGACATGAAATCAGGATATAACTAAAGTATCAGCAATATTTAACATTTATAAAGACATATATGTTCGCAATTTAACGAATATTAATATAAGTAACGAACATTTTGACTGCATCTCGACATGAATATTAGCGTTTACTAAACCAACGTTCAAAGCGTATCTGTTTGTATATATATTCAGAAAATGTCTACGGTTATGTTTAGCAGCCCATAAAACTGGCTAAATAAATAAATGCAATTAAATACATAAACTAAAATATTTCTAAAGCGTTGCAATTTCATTACCTGGACTCGCTGCTCGCATGCTATAACCTCTGCCGGCTTCACAAACACATTGCTCGGGCACGGCTGCTGAGAACTCACCAAAGCGGCTATCGCACACCAGAAGCTCACAACAACGACACCTTTTTCAAACATTTCTTTTGATGTTTGCTTTTTAGAGACCTCAAAAATGGTCGATCCACACAAAGAGTGCGATAGAACAAACGATGATTCCCCTTAAATCTATCTTTTTGACAAAGGCATATGACGTGGAGCACATGATCCAAATCTTATCCCAACCAATCAGTGCATTTGGGCACTTCCCACTAGAGAGGAATCGTCGTACAAAAGATGTTGGATAGGATGTATCAACGAAGGCATGACGAAATTGACAGGTGTTTCGTGACCTTAAAAACTAATAATGTACGCGATATTGACATGGTTTTACAAACTCGAATTTTCAAAGACGTTTTGGTGTTTTAAACAACACATAAAACGAGTGTCGGTGCAACCAGACGTGACGGACATTGTAAACCCCCGGACAAATTGTATGAGCGAGGGATCAAACTAGCGTTAAGCCTTTTGTGATGTCGCACATTTAATTGCGAGTATGTTACCGCGTTATTTAAATGGTCAAAGATTCAGCGCCACGTGTACTTAAAGTTAATCATTAAAATTAATACCAGTGTTTAGCTATTTTCCCACCAAGCTTTACGAAGTATACATCATATAGAACTAGATTTGATATTGTTCGCATTTGCATTAAATTTTGCGCAAATCACAGTTTGCAGATGACGCTGTAAACGCTGTTACAGATTGTCAACGATGCACAAGGACATTTATATTGTCAAACATATATATTTGGGCATTTAAGGGAGAGATTTTTATTGGAACTTTTGGTGGTACAGAAATAATCACGTAGAGCGATTTAATTTACCGCTATGAAGAATTAAAGGGATGTTTCCACTTTTTTTATAAATAGACAACATTGTAGATGAATTGATTCAGATTTACAAATCTGTGCTGTAGTTATGTTGTTTTTTTGCTATGAAACAGTAATACTGACCATTTACAATACTCTAAAATAACGGTTATAAACATCTTTTTGACGATCAAAAAAACTGAACAATATAAACCGTTTCAAACACGAAACGATTGTAAAAATATGCAAATATATACATTACTAGATACTGGAGAAAAATAACTTGTATCGTAAATATTTGTAATCGTGTCAAGTGTATTAAAAGCTAAATTATTCAACAAGTAAGTTCCTAAAAGGGTAATGTATGAAAACTAATTAAACGGAAGAAAGTACGCAACAAGCAGCACGAGTCGATCGAAGATGGTTAAACGTTCAGTAATGTGAATTGAGCCGGTAAACACTGTGTCACAATCATCAAGTAATCACTCGAAATCTCATATCAAAGATTAATTGGAGCAAAAAAAACACAATCTTTCCCACATACGCAAGATATTTTACTTGCGAATATCTTTGTGTATGTATGTGTTTAAGCTATGAGTAATCGTATGATCACAATTTAATCAATTATGTGATCGATATTTTTCATTATAAGTACCTAAAGAGTGAAAACTACCCGCAAACGACAACCTGATCACCAAAGCTTAAATGAAATAATACGGATATACCATTTCACACATGGTCAAAGGGAGCTACATTTCAAAATAGCATCCCAATTTGACGTTTTATATTTATCATAATATAATACATTTAGTACATGTATTTTTTACATATATGCATAAAAATGCTTTTATCTTAACTTTGCTTTTAATAAAGAGGCATATTTAAACAAGGGGTTTTATGAAGATAATATCCTATGTGCTTGTACAATTATATCTCTGTTACAATTATATTGACGACACCGAACCAAAGAGTGTTCAAACGTGTCTGTTGATATCATCAGATTATATTAATATTGCATAATGTCCTATTTTCAGGAAGACATACTCCTTTAGAAATAAAAATCAGCATATACAGATAAAAAAGGCATTGAGCTGTTTTCAATATTCATTGTGAACAATCGGAACACTTTACTTGTTTGCTATTAAATATATAGTGTGACCTGATTTGGAATCAATATCAAAAATTCCTATAAAAAGTCGAGGTCAATACTTACGTAAATGTATTAACATAAACATGTTACACACAATTTTTGTCCCATATAAACACAATTGATTTTTTTAACATGTCAATTGATGTTCAGTAAAACGCAGGGACTGTTCATTTAATTATTTTAAAATATATTTTATTCAGTCGTATGGATATGCTTACAAATGCAAATAATTTTATGTGAATGTTGTTATTGTCTCATTGACATTTCAATATAAATTCCGTTTTTTTTTCAGCCATTACTTCGTATTTCGAGTATTATATCACGTGTTCGTATTCGACATATATAAATGTTTGGTGTAACGTCTTGCGTTTTGATGCTTCGGGTGAATTTCATTTTCATTTATCAAAGACCGATACACCGTATAAGCCATTCGCTCAAATTATTGCCCAATTCAACGTATCGGGAATGTGGAAAAGGCTAGATCGTCGACCGCTTCAGTTCAAATAGTCATATGACTCAAGCATATTTTCTTACACAAGAAACGCCTTAAAAAGGGCAATTGATCAAATAAAACGGGTCATAGTCCATTCCATAAGAAATTAGTTTAACTTATCATTAGGTAAAGTCTTTACAGTTGTTTTAAGTTATAACACTATAACACATTGTAAACGGTATCGCTTTTATTTGTGTCATGTATATCTGCTTTAATGTCCAAAATAGTTAAAAGGCATGAATTGCATTTCAAACGGACTTATTGCTTTGATTGTTTAATTTCAAAAGTTTAAGATAATATTTCAAAATAAATACTTGCTTTGCCTGCTTATTTAGTAAACATATCCTTTATGCGCCAAATGAAACCGACTGTGATGCATACTGATCTGAAATTAATAAAAGCTAAGAGACTGTGAGACCGATTACAGACTTTGACGAGAGCCACCCAAGTTCTTTTGACGATTGAAATGTATCCAATTCTTCATCTCACCGTTTGACCTAAAATGCAATTAATTATCATGCTATCGTTAAAAAAGAGAAATTGACACCACCTGCTTATGTGTCTAGTTTTGTAAGCATATATATTGTCACGTCCAATGTCAACATTCAAACTTTGCCCATTTTGCAATAACAAGGTGGTAACATGAAACCTGTACGATGATTAATGTGGTGGGAAAGCCGCAAACAGATATTATATTGTATACGGTCAGCTACCCCAAAAATGGGTCCACGAACTCTGCCTTGACCTTACACCACTATACTTTATATGACCTAATGGCGGACATAATTGTCTCCTGACCAGTCTGCGATTCAGATCTAGGGAGATTACGTGGGTACTGAGAAACTGGTGTTTAAATACACATAAACGCAAAAATTGGCTCATTAAAAGATAAGACGCGTTTGCCAATACTTATTCAAACTTTATTATCATGTTGGACAGCAGACATGTTGATCGTACTAGTATTAAAATAAATTAATCTTAAACAAAACGTCAAATATAAGAGAGTATCAAACACTCATACAATACAAGACAAGGCGAGTATGCAATTCAGTAAACACCTTACAAATTAATCGAACAACCGACATATTTGCAGTCAACACATTATTGAACCTTAACTATCACAACAGCTTTGATAAGTGATTATAGTCAATGCTAGATGCTAGATGGCTACATACTAAGGAAAATGTATTATTTTCATTTAAGCAAATACATTACACTGCTATCATTATGATTAGTCATGGTTTGTGAGATGGTAATCGTTTTGTGCTTTGTTTTAGCATCAAATGGCGAGACGACGTTACAACATTGTAAAATTAAGTTTACTAAATATGCGTTGCTTTTTAATGTTAAATGTTTAAATGCACTTTGCAACGCAATGATTTTATAGATTATATCGATATATATTGATTTAAAGAAGTGCCAACAATAAAACACATGTTTTATAGTTCAAATGCCATAAATAAAAAAGAACAGAATAGAATAGAACATAAATATTTGTAAAACGTCAAAAGAAATGATGAGTAGACATATGCAATCAAATCAATATTCAATATTCTTCATTATCTACAATATTTTTCCATTGTTAATGAAGTCGGTTTGTACGTTATGTTATCCTGGATGTTAAGAACACCCTGGCTCGCAAACTAAGTTTAATTTATAAAAAATAGTTGCATAACTGCAAAGTTTCTTCTCCAGTTGCATTTTAAATATGTCAAGTATTACAACAGATTACTTGTCCTATGTGAATGAATTATAGCGCCTTCCCCTTTTTAGCATTTATATTGTTTTGTACATTCAAAGCTTTGTAGTAGTATAATTTATTTATGTTATTGAATGTAATCTGTTAGCTGAACGCCATTCAATTACTCTCTTGGTAACTTTCCTGTAATTTCATTCTTTACAAACGCATACCCAGTTTGATGTTTCGGTTTGTAAGTGAACACAATCGCATTATCATTATAATACCCACAGGAGTTTGCAAATGGACCGACTCGCATTTCATTTTTCAACATGTCGTATCGCTAAAATATTTTTTTAGATTGCATGTGACCATTCGTGCGAGACCAAAGCGGAACCCGTTTGCTTTTCTTTATAGTATTATGCGAAAACAGGTCTAATGCAATGTGCTTGTTTCAGGTGCTAACCTGCCCGTTAAAGAGAATAGCACGGATCACGTGATTTTAGAAAATGTTGTGGATATTTGTAAATAGACGTTTTCCTATCAACAAACAATATGTCAGTCAAGGTGACCGTATAAACGTATAAACAAGTATCTTGTGATAACAGAAAATTGCACATGACCTTGAACTTTTGTTTTAATTATGTTTAAATCATCTGTGCGCTCAAATTAGATATTTGTATCTATCTAGATATCAGCAGACCTATTTGGATGATGACGTTAAGTTTTGTGTATGAAGATTAAACAGTCGTTGTTAGCCATATTCCTCACAAATACCCACACATCCCATATCATCCCGAAACAAACGTCATTTGAAATTATTTAATCCTCAAATAATGTTGTGTTTGTTATTGGTATTTACCAACGTCAAAATGATGGTCATTGAACGCTACCCTATAAACACAGTCTGAAACTACAGTGATATTAACTTGGAAAAGTCCCTATGGCCATTTTGACTACATATTCATTATTTTAACATTCGGAGTAATTCTTCTGCCTGGTTACGCCTTTTTTTTAACAGTCTCAATATGCCATGTGAATTCCCCTCCCTTTCGGCGTGGCAAGTCATGATTACAGGCGCTTAATTTGAAAATAAATTAACAGAAACACTACATTCTGCCAATTATCATATATGAATTATATAATTCAGGAGGATGGTTTAAAATTTCGCTATTATCACATATAAGAAAAACAAGTTACATTCAGGGAGAAGCAAACTATGATCCAAAGTGACTAAATTGAACAGCATTTACGATCATCACATGAAGTTTCAAAACAAATACTCAACATCTTGGACTTTTAAAGCTTTTAAATACATAAAAGGGTTCAAGTTACCACAAGAGCGGTTCACAGTTTGACCCCAGGGGTATTATCTCAACAAATTAGGTAAACAACCATCTTAACAAGCTATTTTAAAATACCGATACTATTTGTTTTGTGGTTTCAAATGATATTGTTTAAGTTTTCATTAAATAAACATAAAGACAACAGGGCGAGTTAATTTTTATTGCGATGAGCATAATTCAAACCTTTTTTGAAGAGAACCAACATGTCAAATACAAAATCTCTGGCCCTAGCGGTTTCAGAGGACAAATAATAATAGTTTTCACTTTATATTAATATTGGGAAAACACGTTACCATCACGATGGAAACACTTTTAATCCCAAGGGTATCATTAATTAAATAGACTGTCAAGATTCTAGATTCATGCTTTAAACTTGTGCAATGTTAAATTCCCCTACACCAAACCTAACCTGTGCTTGTTCTCGATGTGGCCTGGGTTATAAAAATAGTAGGGCTCTGTGATGCAAACTAATCAGGAACTCTGGCATTTAATAGCAAAGGCATGCCCAGTTGATAAACAACAGATCAGTGAATCATTCATTTAAAACCCAACTTTCCCAGAAATTTTAAGGAAATCAAGTCAGTGCCGTCGTTAGTTTCGAGCAGTATAGACGATCTGGGAAAGGTGCCTTAGGGCAACTAGATTTTCGAGGTACTTGCCCGGCAGGGCAAGTTGGTTTTTAGGTTAATGTTGAGCCCTGCTATACCATGGTCCCAATCTCAAATGCCATAACACTATAGAAGGCATGTGTCACTCTCAGGAGACGGTTCTTGCTAATTGCTATATTATATTTGTTTAAACCTCATAAAGGCTGATCATTTGTCTGTTACTCAGTCCCTCCATTTATCCATCTGTCCATCTGTCCAATTATCTATCAAAAATGATGCTTAATTTCCACCGCCTGAGGGTAGAGATACTGTTCCCCCAAACCAGAGGGAGACCCTTGATTCTTATTGTATTCTGCAAGTTAGAAGTGGATGTGCATATTGTGTTAGTCCATCAACCTCTATTTTCTATGGCCTCATATATGATAAAAGTGCATATTGTGTTAGTCCATCAACCTCTATATTCTATGGCCTCATATATCATAACTATATTATACATTTAGTAAAATCAGCCCAGCAACAACACATAAACAAATTGGGTCTTTTTGGTTTCTAATAATCAGTTTTGTGACTGGTCTAGCTGAGGGAAACAATGAAAACAAGGGATCATAAAGCTGACAATATTTTATGTTTGTAGTAATAAATAGAGAATTTACATGTTTGAATTAAATAAATTTCAGTCAATGAACGCCAGTGACAACGTTTCTTCAAGATATGAAAGTAGTTTCATAAGTGCTGGAACACCAACTGTAAGTGATCCTAAGTATTTTCAGCATATATATTGTGAAGTAATAGAAATTGCATAACATGAATTTATAAACTTCTAAAAACATAAACTTGCGAACTTCAATTTCTTAGATAATCAAAATCTAAATAAATTCGTCCATAATTGTCCGGGGTTTTAACAGATAATATCAGATAAATGTACAATTAAGTGTATGTAATAGTTTGCTAGTTTTTCTACCATTTTAAGTGTTGACACATATTTCAATTAGCAATTTCAGCTTAAAAAATATAGATTTTGCATTCTAAGAAGTGTCATATTCTGTCGAGTAATGTTTATGTTTCATCACATGCAGATTAACTAATTTAAAAGGGAGATATATCAATTTTTGAACCATCTGTCAGTCTTTCGGTTTGTCCACAAACATTTATCCAGTCCATATCTTTGTTACTAAGAGATTAATTTTAAAATAACTGCATACATGTGAAGCATAGTGTGGCATGCAAGACCCAGGTCCCTTGCTCAAAGTTCAAAGTAACACTTAGCCTTTCAATGTCATATTTCATGATTTTGCATTGATAATTGTAGTCCAAGCTAATTTGTTCTTTCAGGTGGCATTCAACAGGGCTTCATTGAGCAAATGCATAATATGCATGGAAAGAGACCGAACGGCATTTATCATGCCCTGTGGTCACCAGTATTGCATGGTCTGTGCCACCCACTTGGAAAGCAACAGTGCAACATGTGCATTCTGCAGATGCAAAATTACAGGGGTTGGAAGACTAATGTTCTAATAATTTTGTGTTCATAATTTTGGGATATTTCTACTTTGATAAATGTCCTCGTTGAAGCTTCATTTGTTTTATTACCTTTTGTGATCTCCTTTTGTCCGTTGTGCGGCGTCAACATTTGCTTCGTTAACACTATAGATGCCACATTTATTGTCCAATCTACATGAAATTTGGTCAGAAGATTGGTGTCAATGCTTTCTTGGATGAGTTCAAAAATGGTCACATTTCCTGGAAAAACATGGCTGCCAAGGGGCGTGGCATTTTTCCTTATATGGCTATAGTAAAACCTTGTTAACACTCTAGAGGCCACATTTATTGTGCGATCTTCATGAAACTTGGTCAGGAGATTTGTCCCAATGATATCTTTGACAAGTTTGAAAATGGTTCTGGTTGCTTGAAAAACATGGCCACCAGGGGGGTGGGGCATTTTTCCATATATGGCTTTGTATGGCTTTAGTAAAACCTTGATAACACTCTAGAGGCCACATATATTGTTTGATCTTCAGGAAACTTAAAGATTCATCCTAATTGTATGTTGGATGAGTTTGAAAATGGTATGGGTTGGTTGAAAAACATGTCAACCAGGGGGGCAGGGAATTTTTCCTTATATGGCTATAGTAAAACCTTGTTAACACTCTAGAGGCCACATTTATTGTCCGATCGTCATGAAACTTGGTCACAAGAATTGTCCCAATGATATCTTGGATGAGTTAAAAAATTGTTCGGGTTGGCGGGTCATTTTAACTTGTATGGCTATTGGAGTTAGCAATCTTTAAGTCACATTTTTTGTCCAATCTATATGGAACTTGTTAGAATATTTGTTTTAATGATATTTTGGATTTGTACGAAATTGTATCCAGTCTGTTGTAAAACATGGCCGCCAGGGTGTTCACTGTTCATGAAAGTTGGTCAGAACATATGTTGTAATGACATCTTGGGCTGCATAGAACAGGTCAATTACTTTGAATCTCAGGTGAGCGACTTTGGGCATTTCATGCCCTCTGGTACATCTGATAAGCATTGGTACTAATAAACTAGAACTGTAATAAGACAATAATTACTGGTATTTTGTTGTTATTGGACTGAAGTTTCAGTTCATTCTTGCTGTATCTTAGTGCATCCTTTGTTGTTAGTTAGTATTCATGGCAAAAGCATGTTATATATTGGTATAAAGCAAAACGTTTTCAGCATCTAATTTGGTAGAGCCAATTGCTCTTGAACTGCCCACATTTTTTTCATTAATTACTTGTTAAAAAAAGTAAGCTCTTAGTTTAAATGAGGTCATTTTTATTTCAAGTTTATTTGCTTGAATTTGTCTAGAGTTTGCTATGCAACAGTTTGATGTTTTGTTCAAGGTTGAGAAATTAAGTACAAATTATAATATATGATTTTATGTTGTTTAATTTAGGTTAATCCATTTATGTCATGCTTAAGATATTTAAATGAATCAACAATTGATTGTGATTTGAAATTATAATCAATAAATGCTATCAAAGGTGGTATGATAGTCAGAGCTCATCTGATGAAAAAATACTGACAGGAACACATTTTTAGTGCTATATTTTTAGTTCAGTGTTTATGGTGTTATATTGTTTTGTTTATTTTTGCTCATTTTTATGCTCCCCCCAAAAAAATTTGTGGGGAGCATATAGTCGCCGCTTCGTGTGTCCGTCCGTCCGTGCACAATTTTTATCAGGGCTTTTTCTCAGCAACTAATGACCGGAATTCAATGAAACTTTATGGGAAGCTTCACTACCAAGAGGAGATGTGCTTATTATCAGCGGGTTCTGGTAGGATGATTTTTCACAGAGTTATGGCCCTTTGAAATTTTCCATTAACTGTACATATAGTGCAATTCTTGTCTGGGCTATTTCTCAGCAACTAATGACCAGAATTCAATGAAACTTTATGGGAAGCTTTACTACCAAGAGGAGACATGCATATTATCAGCGGGTTCTGGTTGTATGATTTTTCACGGAGTTATGGCCCTTTGAAATTTTCCATTGTACATACAGTGCAATTCTTGTCCGGGCTATTCCCAGCAACTAATGACTGGAATTCAATGAAACTTTATGGGAAGATTCACTATCAAAAGGAGATGCGCATTTAATCAGCAGGTTCTCGTCGGATGATTTTTCGCAGAGTTATGGCCCTTGAAATTTTCCATTAACTGTACATATAGTGCAATTCTTGTCGGGGCTATTTCTCAGCAACTAATGACCAAAATTCAATGAAACTGTATGGGAAGCTTCACTACTAACAGGAGATGTGCTTATTATCAGTGGGTTCTTTTCGGATGATTTTTCACAGAGTTATGGCCCTTTGAAATTCTCCATTGTACATATAGTACAATTCTTGTCCGGCTATTTCTTGGCAACTAATGACCGGAATTCAATGAAACTTTATGGGAAGCTTCACTACCAACAGAAGATGTGCATATTATCAGCCAGTTCTCGTCGGATGATTTTTCACAAAGAGTTATGGCCCTTTGAAATTTTCCATTGTACATATAGTGCAATTCTTGTCCAAGCTATTTCAGGGTAACTTATCACGGGAATTCAATGAAACTTTATGGGAAGCTTCACTACCAACAGGAGATGTGCATATAATCAGCCAGTAATGGTCGGATGATTTTTCACAGAGTTATGGCCCTTTGAAATTTTCTATGAACTGTACATATAGTGCAATTCTTGTCCGGGCTATTTCTCCCCAACTACTAAATGGAATTCAATGAAGCTTTATGGGAAGCTTAACTACCTTGAGGAGATGCGCATGTTATTTGTGGGTCCTGGTTAGAAGATTTATTTAGAGAGTTATGGCCCTTTGAAATTTTTAAGTTGCTAAACCATCCGTGGTATTACTTTGTCCAAAGTTATGCCCCTCAAGATGTTTCCTTTTCTCTGAATATATAGTGCAATATTGTGACAAAAAAAAACTTTGGGTAGCATCACCCGTCTCCGACGGTTTCTTGTTAGTTTAGACATTATCACAAATGTTCTATTGAGCGTACTTAAGTACTTTCAGTACCATTCATCCATACGCTAGTGCTGTATGGCTTTGACACTTTTATTCAGTTCCTTCAGATAAACCCAATTTAGGGGCATTTTTGTTAAAGTTTAATATGCCTGTTGTTAATCTTGATTTTGTTATCCCCCCATAGGCGGAGGGATATTGTTTTTTGCATTGTCCATCCGTCTGTTTTGTGTCCCGAGACATACCTTAGAAGTGCTGTGGCGGATTTATTGAAACTTGGTATGAGTATATATATGGATAAGAGGATGATGCACGCCAAATGGCATTGTACACCATTTGTTAATAATGGAGTTATGGCCCTTTATATCTTGAAAAAAATGCTTTTTAATATAAGCTTAGAGCTTTATCTCCATTAACACATGAGTCAGAGCCATAAAACTTGCCATAGTTGTTCTCAATCATCTGAGGGTGCTTCACATTCAACACCCATAATCCTTAGGTCAAGGTCACTCATTGAGGTCAAAGGTCACAAATTTGATTCATTATTAAGTCATTCCTTTACTATGCATCAAGGGTTTCTGTAATAACTGCATTTTATTGTCTGCGAACCCATCAGAGGTACAAATGAGTTTTAAAAAAAATTGAGAAAAGGCACAACCCTTCACTTATACCTTTTTTTTATGTCCCCCACCACTATAGTTGGGGACATATTGTTTTTGCCCTGTCTGTTGGTTTGTTTGTTTGTGTGTTTGCGTCAAACTTTAACAATTTGCCATAACTTTTGCAATATTGAAGATAGCAATTTGATATTTGGCATGCATGTGTATCTCCTGGAGCTGCACATTTTGAGTGGTGAAAGGTCAAGGTCATCCTTCAAGGTCATAGGTCAAATATATAGCTTCAAAGCGGCGCAGTAGGGGACATAATGTTTCTGACAAACACATTTCTTGTTTAGTTCTACAGCCATCCATAACCACTATTTATTAGGCAGGGATATCAATTCAAGGAATTTGCTTGTTATCTTAATGATGTATGTTTATGATATATTATTCTCCAAATGATGGAGGTAAAATGTTTTTGGGTTTTTTTGCCCCGAAGGAGGGCATAAAGTGAATGGACTGTCCGTCCGTCATACTTTTTTTAAAAATGCCCATTACTTCTATGTCGCTTCAGATGTAATCTTCATATATGGTATGCATGTGTATATGTACAAGGCCTTTCCATACGCACACAATTTTTGACCACTTTGACCTTGAACTTAGGGTATGCGTTTAGGTTTCAAAATCAGCGTTTAGGTTTAAAAAAATGCTCATAACTTCCATCAAAGCTCTTTTCGGGGGCACATGTCATCCTATGGAGACAGCTCTTTTTTATTCAACTTTAACCAATTCTATAATTCTCAAAACATTTGAATGAAACTACAAAACACTGTTATTCATGTCAGAGTAATCATTCTGATTCGATAATGTTTATGATATATTTTTCTCCAAATGTTAGAGGTTAAAATGTTGTTGTTTTTTCAACTTGAACTATTTCTATAATTCTGAAACATTTGAATGAAACTACAAAACAATGTCATTCATGTCAATGTTAATCATTCTGATTCGATGAGTTATTGCCCTTTGATGACATAGGCACTATAAGTTATAACCTGATGACATAGGCACTATAAGGTATAACCTTTTAGGTTTCTGCACTCAGCAGCCACTAATTGAATTTGTATTAAAAAATATAGAAGTATCTAGATGCGCATATGGTCACATATGTATGTACGTACGTGACGGAAAAGTAGAGCGCTCCGTCCTTCAACACCTATTGGTCCTTTCAATGCCTATGTCAACAAATTGGCTGCCCAGTGTTAAGCTCACATAAGCACTTTAGTGCTCATAGTGATATTTGATCGACCTGTGTCCGTCGTGAACCTTTGCCTTGTGAACACTAGAGTCCGCATTTTTGTCCAATCTTCGTGAAACTTGGTCAGGACATTTGTCCAAATCATACCTCAACTGAGTTCTAAACTGGTCATGTGGGGTCGAGAAAAAGGGCACTTGGTCAAAAAAAAGAAAGACCTTGTGAATACTCTAGTAGTCACATTTACTTTGCCAAAATGTTTGTGTAAATGATATGTCGCTTCTTTTGTTCGAAAATAGTTCTGGTTGGTTGAAAAACATGGCCGCCAGGGGGCGGGGCAGTTTTTTGGACATGGCTATAAAGTTTCCTTGTAAGTCACATTTTTTCACTATCATGAAACTTGGTCAGAATATTGGTTTTATTGATATCATGGACAAGTTCGAAAATGTTGAAGATCGGTGGGAACATATTGCTTTCAGGGGGTGGGGCAGTTTTCTCTATATATAGTTTGTTTGAAACTGGTTCTGGTCAGTCAAAAAACATGGCCACCGTGGGGTCATTTCACATATATTTTATGTAGTAAAAGAAGTTGCATTTTTAGCCCAATCTTCATGAACTTTGGTCAGAACTTTAGTTTGCTTAACACTTGAGTTGTAAAATGGTTCTGGTCGATCAGTATTAAAAACCACGTCTACCAGGGGGTCTGGTAATTTTCTATATATTCTTATATTAAATACTGTGGAAGACCCTAACCTTGACTTGAAGGCAGCCTTTGTCATATAACTTCTGAATTATTTACACACGAGTATAACTAGTCTTTCTTTTCATCTCATTCCCTCAGGTGAGCGACCTTGGGCCTCTTAGCCCTCTTGTTTGTGTTACTTGTTTTTGCTTTGTTTTCATTTGTCTTACTTTTTCTGAATAAATACTGAAGAACAGATAAAAACTCATTAGCTTTTATGTTGTTTTATAAATCATCCTTTTAAATTTGACTAATAGAATTAGAGATTTATAATTTAAATTATCAGCTTCTATGCGAAGATTTGAAGCTCAACTTTTGTTAAATCTGAATAAAGTTTTTATTGAATCGTATTTTAATGCTCACCATTATAGTATCTGCTTGATACTTCACTGCAGCTATTAAAGTGTTTTATCCCATTTTCAACGCGACATTGACGGTATAACACTATATGATTAGCTTCAAAATTATTCGACCTTCAACCTTTAAATCTAGTAATATGACATAATTTTTCGCCATCCGTATAATGATGAATCAGCTGAAAATGACACTTATTGCATCATTTCCCCCCCCCCCCCTCCAAAAAAAATTTGACGATTTATTATAAACGGGACTTATTTCACATGTACTGTAAATCGACATATTTGAAATGTCAATTTATCACATTTTCCTTATTTCGTGTAATGTGCATTGTTTATAACCCATGCATATACTTTTGACATTTAAGAATGTACAACAAGCTAAACAAATATCACACAATTCATAAATAATCTGCAATATTTGCTCTCCGATTTAATTCACGTTAGGCATAGAGCTGTGTAAAGTATATGATGTTAAAAATAGCACCACACTCGAATTCGAAACATCCCATTTTGTACACGGGTATTATCCACTCATTTATTTGTTGTGTAATGGAATGTTTTCATTCTTTGTGTATTTATATATTAAATTATCTTCTTGTACTATAAGCGCATTTACCATAGACAAATAAAATATTGTGCAAGTTTAAACATAATTATGTTTGTATGCAGAAATCTGCAAATGCAACAGAGTTTACCAACGGCTATTATTTGATAAACTGCTCCGGTTTATTTTAACAGCAGTAATGCACATAGAGTACATGACGTTCTTAAATTCCGAAGTCGGAAAACGTATTGCCCTCGGCTCAGGCCTTTTCCGCCCTATGCCCCGGTCCGAAATTCGGCCCCATTCCCAATGCAAATCTGATTGTTTTTTCCCCAAATGTTTTTTTTTTCCCAATTTCTAAAAAAAAATTTTTACCTTTAAATATATACGTTAACCTGATCCAGTGTAGAAATCGCCACATATTGCATAATTAACTTATCTGTTGCCTTGAATTTGTTTTAAAAACAGTAAAATATGTTAAATTGATTATTTAAGACTTTTCTTATTTTCTCCAAAAGCCGGCGTATAGTGGGGATTTTTTTCACCTCAAAAAAGGCCATGCTTTTCCCCCCAAATCAGATAAAAAACCATGCACTTATCACACATGTTCATAATATTTTGTAAAATTTTAATATGTTATCAAAATAGTCGTTATTTACCAGTTAACAGCTTAAAAATATAAGAAACACTATTTACATGTGATTATTTTTCTCAATTGAGGCAGTTTTAAGATTTATTTTTTTCCCAAAATGGAGTTTTTCACGACGCGAAATTCCCAAAATTCCTGTGTGGCGTTTTCCCAAAATGGAGCGGAAAAGGCCTGATTATATTAGGTCAAATAAAGTGTCAGTCGCTGCAATTGTCTGTTTTCTCGTCGAAATTGTCAAGGTCGTCGATGGTGTACATGTGTGTTGACATCGACATTTTGTCAGGAGCAATCGCCGCCATATTGGATTGTGATCATTATCTTTCGAAAATAAAATGAATTATAGTAAAGTAAAATCTTTTCGCGGTCGAAATTTGTTACAATTCTGATACTGCGTATAATTGAATCGAGGCATATGGTGATATTTTAACATGTTTTACAGTTTGTGTGTGAATTTTTTTTAAGACTATTTTGCGTACCAGACAAATACATTTATATCACTACGCAAGGTTACATTCGTTAGATTTTAAGCGCTTTTAAGACTGAATTAAAATTATTGTTAAGGTTTTAAGTTCTATTTATGTTAAATGTCACGTTGAAAAAAAATCAAATGGGATAAATAGAATACTAGAATTAGCGTTGAATACAGAGAAGTTTATGTTGCTCGGCTCGAACACCGAAAGCGCTCGCCAAGGCTCGCGCTCCCGGCGTTCTAAGCATCGCAACATCAACTTCTCTGTTTTCAACGCTAACCTAGTATTCTCTATATCTTGAACGCGCTTTCCGAATTAAATACCAAAACTAACCTACTTACATCGATGAAGCGAAGAAAAGAGCGTTTCAATTCTTAAACATGTAATTACAATTATCATTCTGCATGTGCATATGTTTTCAATGTTTTGGCTAAAAGACAAGATAATTTGGGATTTATTCGTTCATGAATTTAGTAAGCGCCTCCTTTTACAATACGCAGTTCCGACTGTGTATATGTCGCACATGGCATAAGTAATCCAAGTAGTCCCACGCTCGATTTCCTCGTGCGCTTCGTGGAGGCAACTCGCTTCATTGAATATTAAAGCCCAGTCAAATGATATACTCTAGCCATTCAGAATAATGTACACTAGTGCAATTGTAATTATGTCATCAACTGCAAGAAAAATTAAATACCATTAAAGTGAAGCGTTACTTATATATTCGCCGTGCAGTTTTCTCGTGTTACAATGATGACTGCACGTATAATTGGCAATTAAATACATAATTCGCTGTCAATAACATGTTAATAATCCGGTTAATTATATATATATAGGGTCACGTTAATAATCCGGTTAATATATATATATATAGGGTCAGACCATAGATCGATCTCAAGGTACGTGTATCACAACTTACTAGCTTTGAAGACTGTTCATGTTTTGGTATTATTGACATAGCTGAGTAGGCGATTTCGCTTAAGTGAAAATTTTTACGGACAACGAAGAAAGACCGATCACATTAACTAGCCCTAAAATTGATTTACAAATAACCCAATTTTGTGTCATATTTGAATAATTTTCCATTTCCTCAAAAACGAATTATTTGACCATTCAAAAAAATGAAGATCGTATTGCAGTATGAACATTTATTTCAAACATGTACTATACACTGGAGTTTCGGGAACAGAAAATCAAGTAAGAAAATACAAAATAAGCATATCATATATTTGCGCCCTTGTTAATATTAAATATAAGATTTACAACAGTCGTTTTGTTTAATATATTGAAGTTTGAAATGAAATGTTAATGAATCTTTTTAAAGAACCATATTTTGAAAGGAACATTCCACAATTTACGAGGATTTCATAACTAAATGACCGCCATGTTTTCAAACAATTAGTGACGTTTCATTCATTCTTTTGCAATCTAACAATGAAATGAAAAACATGTTTAATCTGTTTTTGCCAACTTTGCAATGTCAGTAAATGTGTACAACAATAAGAGTGAATTTATTTTAGCAAAAAAACAACAACAACGTTTAACTACTTCATAATCAATTCCAAAACACGAATATCAATTTTTGTTGCTTATCGGCACATTGTTAATAAAACTCGAAACGAACCTTTCTTGAACTAAACTTACTTTACGATTAAATTTGCAAAATATAACCACTTTTTAAGCATATATTTTTGCATATGTAATTAGTAAGCATCCAATATTTCAGTCAAGGCCAAGAACAAAGAAGTCGCACTTTCAATCGATTCAGGAATTGGCAGTTGCTCCCGTTGCATTTCACACACATGTTCGAGGACGGGTATGAAGTCATCTTTACACCCAAACTGCGGTTTCTTTACAAAGTATCTCTCTTGAATACGATCAATGGTTTCCAATTCGCAAGGAAGCTGAAATGAATAATCCCGGGTTCCATACGCCTCGGGCTGGTAGTACATTACCATCGGTATCCCATTTGGTGCTTCCACATGTCTCTGCTGCCGAATCCGATGAGAATTCCATAGATGGGTGAAAGAGTTCAGATCACGTTGTATTAATGGTATGAAACAGAATCTCAAGCATTCTAAATGCACAGGATCATCAATCCGAAGCAAGCCGCTGTCTACCATATCCTTAAAATAGTTCCTCCAAAACACGGTAAAACTGACTCTTAAATTTACCCAAAAACGTTCAATTCTTTGATTGCCAGTGGATCTCCCAGTGATGTAACTGTTCATTCCAGACATGTTATCTCTGTCATTAAACCTAAACGCTATCTGCATAGCCCGTACCCAAACGTTTTCTGTTCCTGCATCGCCACGAACCAGACGTGGAACGCGACCAATCCGTTTCACAAAGTTAACAAAGAAGCCCGCGATAATTCGAGGGTCATTATTCGAATAACATGCCTCCAGCCATAATATGCATCTGGAAAATCCATCAACCGCCCCGTGTATAGCAATTCCAAAAGGCTTTAGCTTATCATACCCATCAATGTGTATAGTAAAATTAGGCCCTTTATTGGTATAGACTCTGCGTCGCAAGCGATGTGCAGACCTGAGAGCAACACCCTCAGGATCAATTACCTTCAATACACACCTTGTTGTTTCTTGGGTTACTTTGACATTTGTGGTTGTGTTGACCAGTTTCCATATAGTTTTATAACCACATTCAGCCATCCCTCTTCTATATACTGAACGAATCGCTCGTATAACGTCTGGAAGAGGAGACGACGCGTTGCGTCTTTTGAGCCCTAACCTTCGCAGTATCCGTTTCAGTTGACTCAAACTGAGAGCAGTGTTGTGTAGGAAAAGCAAGAATCCACATATATCCAGACGCGTATAGCCCTGTTTGTGATAACGCGAAATCCAAACATCCCTTTCTTGATTTGAAAGTACAGCTAACGATGAGTCAAAATATATCAGTGCCAATAAGACACAAATCTGCAATATAAAAAAAGTTGTGAGTCATTAAACACACGTTTTGCATGTATAAGTTAAAGAGAAATATCTACATGAATCAATCAAGATTTAAGCTCACTAAATGCTCATTAAACTCAACGAACACATTAATCTTTATTGTTTGCAAACAGTGTATGTTATTTTTACCTTTATACCAAGCATTCCTGATTTAAAAAAATTGACTGTCTGAGGTCTTGCGTGTTTCGAAAGAATATACCAGAAATTAAAAATCTGTTCGACGCCGGAAGTCATGAACCAATGTTGCAATAATGTGATGATGTCAAAATTGATATGAAAAAGGTGTCATGGCGTAAAAAATAACTCATCGTGTCGACTGAAACTATGATGACAAGTCATTTTCACAAGAGCATGACACCAAAAATTATGTAGATTTGTCGACTTAGATCATGTCGAACAAATATATTTTCGAGAAAAGCCGGAAACATTTTCGTCGAGACTTCAACTTAATATCGTTATGACGAGTAAAATTAAGGTGGGAAAAGCTAAAAAACTATGTCGACATACCATGTTTTTTCACAGTTAGTCGATATAAATTATTTCGGAATGACCACATTATTGGGGTGTACCATATACGTTTCCGTAGAATTTTGAGCTTTTCACAGAGCATCGAATACTTGCGTTTTGTAAACAAAAACACATACATCAATATTTGTATTCGGTAACACAACGTCCTAATAAACGCGTATCGTAGTTCGTTAAGGTTTCTTAAACCGCTGATGCAGATGAAAACAATTTGCAAATGGAAAATGGAAGACATGAAATTAGTAAAGGTAGTAAACCTTTTAAACTTCCCAATACGTTAACGTATTTAATTTTTATGCAAGCTTGCGATTTTGTTCACATGGGTGAACGTGTTTTCTCATTCGATAAGTAGATCAGCATCGTTATAAAACATTCAGCAAATGAAGCAGTTCAACGTGTTTATCTGATACATTATTAATGATGGTCTCATGGCAGAAAGGCATGACACACATTTTAAGTAGTGAACAATTGTGTATTAAGCCAGTATCTTATCTTAATAAGTTTGAATAAAAATACCAATAAGCCATCGAATTAGAAGGAATATTTTTTTTGAATATTACATCAGTTAATGTCAATGTTTCATTTATGTACATACATGTATGTATTAACTACATAAATGAGACTTTTTCACATATTTGCGTTTTGTAAAAAAAACATACATACATATAATTAAACAATTGTACCGTTTTGAATATTCTCGAGTACTAATGTTAAACAGTAATTATAGAGAAATATGCATGACATGAGTTTTGAATCCAGATAACTCTTGAAGCAAATGATAACGAGCAACAAACTTTTCTCCAGGGCACGCTAGAGGGAGGTCGAGGTCAAGGCATTCAGAAAAAAAGCTGGATGGACAATGTAAAAGAGTGGCCGACACTTCCCATGGATGAGTTACTCGCAGCAGCACACAACAGATCATTCTTGAGAGGTATTTCTGTATCTTCCTGATGATGATGATGATGATGATGATGATGATGATGGCCGACCCTTCCCATGAATGAGTTACTCGCAGCAGCACACAACAGATCATTCTTGAGAGGTATTTCTGTATCTTCCTGATGATGATGATGATGGCCGACCCTTCCCATGGATGAGTTACTCGCAGCAGCACACAACAGATCATTCTTGAGAGGTATTTCTGTATCTTCCTGATGATGATGATGAGGAGGAGGAGGAGGAGGAGGAGAAGGAGGAGGAGGAGGAGGAGGAGGAGGAGGAGGAGGAGGAGGAGGAGGAGGAGGAGGAGGAGGAGGAGGAGGAGGAGGAGGAGGAGGAGGATGGTGGTGATGGCGATGATGATGACGATGATGATGATGACGATGACGATGATGATATTAGTTTCGATTTAATCAATTATATTTGTATTTATTGTTCTTAAAAATTCACAAAATATAACGTCAAATCATATTTAAACGATGCACATTTTGAGTAAAAATGTTTTATTTAAGCTTGCCTATTTCGTAATAAACTATTTTCATGGTACCATTTCATTTAAGTTTTAATATTGGTAACATAAGAACTTTTCACAAAACAGTTCATTACCTACTTCATTATATAAATGTTTATTATGCATTTATACTGTTTACAACTTTGTTAAAACAAGAGATCAATATTTAGAACTTTTTTTAATGCAAGACAATCGAGCGTTTGTGTCACACCGATTTAAGTGCCTAAATTGTCAGATGTAATAAATGTTGATTTTTATTTTTATTTTAGCACTTATTAATTTGTTAGTTGTTATTTTTAATTGCAAAGAAATTCCATATTTTGATCAGTGTTTTATGTTCAGCCTAATGGCCTCGTAGTAACAGTTCAAGAATTACGCCCTCTACTTCAAGAAAACAATTTCACTGTTCCCAAATGCCAATGTAATATCTGTATACAATTGTCTTTACAGGTATACCAAGAATTGTTATAGTTTCAATATTTTCTGAAAGATTCACTAAGAATTTTGACCACACAAACAGACAAATGCACAGGTTAAAGCTAAATGGTTGGGCAATACCACGTACATGTTTGTATACACAGAAGTTACCAAATATGATAAAACAACATGCTCCACAAACTTGGAGTCAGGGTCAGTAAAATTTGAAACACAGAAAGTATTTCTCACCTGTTTTGACAGAAGGTAGATTCTTGGCTTGGGGTGTGAGCAAGTGTATTCCCCTAATGTTAAAGCTTTGTCTATTTCATTTCCATGGTAGGACCCGACACTAAACGCATATTTATTTTCGTGTCCTAAGGGACTCTTTTTTCCTGGGAAGAAGTAGCTCTTTAAGACTGTTTCTATAGTGTCAAAATTCATACATGTCTTGAGTTTCATAACTTTGGGCCCAGATTCAGGTCTCTCTCGTGTACCTTTCATCAACTTGTATCTTGATTCTTTCCAACTCCAGTTCATCCATCCTACTTGGACAGATATCTCACGATTTGAAGAAGACTGAAAATGTGAAAATATACATAGGCGTCTGCATTAACATGTTGAAATGATCATGCATCAAGGAAAATAACTTGTCACCAAAACTTTAATCTTCTGAAATGACATCACAGGATGTATACAAACATTGCTGATTTTTTATGTGTTAGTAACTTTATCGGGAGCGCACCTTGTAACACATGCTGACGCTTCCTATGCCATGCATACAGTGCACTTCTAAGGTTAAGAAACACAGGCTCCTGTATTGATACTTACACCTAAGCAGCCTAGACATAAATTGCGTTTATGTATATGGTGCGTAATTAACATGACTCATTTCATAGTGAGGGCATAAAAACTGACCTGTGTTGGACTTGGATTCTTTTTCTTCTTTAATTTGCTATCTCTCAACTCTTCCACCAACTTCATCACCCTTTCCTCTGCTGCTGCAATTAAAATTGCCTAATTAAAGTCTGCGAAAACAATTTACACCAAATACAAGGTCACTTTTTACTTCCAACTAACAAATTTTTGAAAGACAAGCAAATTCTATGAAATGATATCCCCTGCAGAATAAACAAGATGTGTTTGTGAAAAACAATGTCCCCCTATATGATGTTTGACATTGTAGGATGACCTTGACCTTGTGAAGGATGACCTTGACCTTTCACCACTCAAAATGTGCAGCTCCATGAGATACACATGCATGCCAAATATCAAGTTGCTATCTTCAATATTGCAAAAGTATTCATAAAATAAGCGATTTGGGCCACATATATTTGACCTCTGACCTTGAAGGATGATCTTGACCTTTCACCACTCAAAATGAGCAGCTTCATGAGATACACATGCATGCCAAATATGAAGTTGCTATCTTCAATATAGCAAAAGTTATTGCAAAATGTTAAAGTTGGCGCAAACAGACAGACAGACCAACAGACAGGGCAAAAACAATATGTCCCCCACTACTATATCAATAAGTCTCAATCAATTAAAGGATAATACACTGAATTGGCCAAGTCATCCTTACGAAAGTAATGCAAGAACCACAGAAGAATGTTATGACACATTTAATTTGAGTTTCATTAATTTCAATACAACAGCACAGACAGACAAAATTCTCAATTACAATCAATTAAGGGGACATCACTCTAGAGGTGAACCCAACAGAAACTTGAAAGTGTTCCAACACAATATGACACTTAACATTTATTTAAAATTTCATTAGATTTCATACAATAGTTATTGAGAAACAGTTCATGGCAAAAAATTATACATTTTAATCAATAAAGGGGCATAACTCTTGGGAGACCATGCCGACAAAATGTATGCATGCACCACTGCTGTATGATGACACACATTCATTTCTAGTTTCATTAAATTCCTAGCAATTTTTACTGCGAAACAGGTTTGGACTGACATAATTACTAAAATTTCAATTTTTCAAGGGGACATTACTCTGGAATTACAACTGAATTTACGCATGCACCAACAGCAGTACGATGATATATATGCACTCGTGTTTCATGAACTTCCAATAGTAACCGAGAAACTGCTACAGACTGCTAAATCCTCAATTTCAATCAATTAAGGGGGCATAACTCTGGAGTTGCCAAGGCTATCTAAACATAATTTACTCGTGCATCTACGTCTTATGATGATGCATATTTGTTTTTAGTTTCATGAGCCTACTTGGAATAGTTACTAAGAAACAGCTCCAGATGGGAAAAAAAACTTTGATTTCCATTTATTAAGGAGGCATAACTCTGGAGTTACCAAGGCTATCCAAAAAGAAATAACGTGAGCACCATCATACTATGATATTGCATATTAATTTCAAGTTTCGTGAGCTTTTATGCAATAGTTACTGAGGAACAGCTCCAGACGGAAAAAAAATCCTCAATTTCAATCAATTGAGGGGACATAACTCTGGAATTACCAAGGCTATCAAAACGTAATGTATGCGTGCACTGGATTGCAGTATCATATGATAATACACATTTATTTTAAGTTTCATGCAATAGTTACTGAGAAAAAGCTCAGAAAATACACATGGACCACCACATCATGATGATACATAGTAATTTTAAGTTTCATGACATTCCTTGCAATAGTTACTGAGAAACACCTCTGGACGGAAAAGTGTAACAGATGGACGGAAGGACGGCCGGACAACGCCAAAACATTCTTTGCCTTTGGCCGGGGATAACACTGCACATTTCCTTAATGATTTCTTTCAGGCTATGAAGTAACAAGGCGATATCACTTATAGCTTTCAAGTAATGCTCTATAAAATAGATGAAAGTTATAAAACTTGCAAAGGGCAATAAATCAAATCTATGCAAGGTAGGGTTATGGTTCGTTTGCAGAACACTTCTTCTCAAGAATATCTTTCAGCATTAAAGTTTCAAGTCAATTTCATTTATAGTTTTCAAGTAATGTTCATGGCAAAAACGAAGAATGAAATTTGCAAAGGGCAATTACACTAAATTTATTCAAGCAAGATTTATGGCTCTTTTGAACTTCACTTCTCAATGATATCTTTCAGCCCCTGAAGTTTGAAGTCAATGTCACTACATTGTAATAGTTTTTACCATAGGCAGATGGACCAACGGGTGAAATCTCGATGCTCTGCACCATTTCTTGTAATGTCAGGGCATTTCAATGACTGAATTTTAATCCATTTGAAACATAATTTCGTGATTTGAGCAATCGGCAATTAACAAAATCCTGATAAATTAGAGCTTGATGATTAAGTTTGGCTTTGCATAAGAAAAGTTTACAAACTGACTAACGGACAAAATATAATCAGAACAGCTAACTTTATCCTCTATTGAACTGAAAAGGGGTCAAGATAACACAGATTACCTGAACTGCTTTCTCTTCCACTAGTGGAAATACATGGCCCCCATTTCTCCCCTGCCTTCAGTAACATGAGCACTTCATTAAGATTCACATGATCAAGATATTCCCCATCCACCTCTGTGCCGTCTTTTTCTATCACAATCATGCACTCCGTGCTACATGTATAGCCAAACTTCTCCGTGCCTATAAGGATGAACAGGCAACATAAGACATAACTAGGAAAACGGCTGGCTATCATTTAGGGCTTAACACTAAGGCACGTCCGAACGACATTCACTGCCTGTACCTAGGTCCGGACTAGCCAATATCCCAGGAAAATGCCCGACCGGTCGTGTGTATTTTCGGCGGGATTATGTGTTCTATATCAATGAACTGTGTTTTAAATAAGCTTTTCAAAGATGCAGAAATCTTAATATAGTATAATAAGATGACAATTAATTCCCAGAGTGAAGTTTTCCTGTTAAATCACGTCAGTACCTATTTTTAAACAGAATTCCACTAGAAACGGATTTTGATTGGTTTCCTCGAAGTGACGTGTTTAAACTAAAAGCTGGGATCGCCCAGGATCGTCCGGGATCAATGAAGGTATAAAACTCGACATTAACACAAAGTTACTATAAAATTATTAGTTATTTACCAATTTTAAATAATTTAAATTTGTTTTATCAATTAGAAGTGTTTTGACAATCTTTTTTATGCAATTCAATTAGCAAAACTAATATTAATGGTTTATCCCGGCTTTTAGCTGAGAGTTAACCCTGTACAATTGTTACGACTACCGTAACACGTTATTTTGCGACACCTAAGATTCACTTACCATCTGTCGTCAGATGGCAACTGTGGCAATATATGTAAAAAAGGTTTTAACATTCATGTCGTTGTTTAAGTTTGGCTTTACGGGTTGGGATGGGGGTTCCTCGGATAAGAAAAGAAAAGGGAAGGAGGAAAGTAATAGAAAGTATGAGGGAAAAAAAACAAGGAAATTTCTCCCGAAATGTCGTTAAGATTACAAATAGATGTCTTAAGTAGATGAATATTGAATGTATTAGCATTAGTAAGGCAAGCTAATAACAGGCTGTCAAGTGACCTTTTTTCAAAAAGTAGGAAAAAATAGGAACTACTTTTGCAAGAAAAGTAGGACAAAAGTAGGAAAAAGTAGGAACTTTTCCCTCAAAAGTAGGAATACATAATACTTATTTTTTAGACACAGGTCCAGGAAATATAGCTTGAAACAGAGCAGGAGTGCCATCACATGTTCTGTATGGATACCCACTTGAAGCTACCTTAAGGGCCCAGAAGATTTCAGCCTTTTGTACCTGTTCCTTGTGTGATGGATGTACTTGCATACAGATAGATTTATCCCCACAACCCTGAGAGCTGCTTGGCTTTTGGGCACTTCCAAACAAACGCTTTTGTGAATTATCATGCATGTATTTCATGTTTTCCTTGTGTTTTTATCCATCTGCATGACTTATAAGTTGCTTAGCACCAGAATTACTACAAGATGGACTTCATTCAGACAGTACAATATCTTGCAAACTCATTGCCGGTATCTCTCTTGCACCATGATCCCAGTGTTTTTCCACTGTTGTCCAACTTCTCCATCCATGAAGGGTTAAACTTTGTTTTCCCACTAGGAATTTTAGCACTTATAGTGTATCTATGATAATTAAGTTTCAAGCAAAGCTACCCTGATAAAGAAGTATACATGTAATTAGACGCTGTTCATTTTGGTGTATCATCAAATAAGTGGTTAGAGGTCTTCTGTGTATCGATATAAAAATGGTAATTATATTGTGCATGTTATATCCTTAAGCAGAAGACCAAATTTATTTAGTGATACACCAACTTGTTGTACAAGATTAATACTAGTTTATAAAGCAGTGTAAATGCTCTGCTACAGCTACATTGTGAAACCTTTAAATTGACAATAGGGTGCAGTTATAATGACTTAAGTTACCTTTAAAATGACTGGTCATTGCAGAGCAGATTATGCAACTGGAGATAGGACCTTATCACCTGACATCTTTTATGACAGCATTGATTGGGCAATGAAACAGTTGCACTACATTGTTTATTCCAGTTTCAAATAATGGCTTTTACATTATTGATGACTTTGCGGGAGTGTAATAATGCCGTTTAATAATTTTAATACTTCGCTTTAACACCTTGAAGTTACCTCACTAGCTATGGCATCATTAGACAAGAATTGTGTTTGTCCGAAACACAATGCCCACTATTGCGCAGCTTTGAAATAAAATTTCAATATATCATTTGGCAGGTTTAGAAATTATCTCCCTTTTAAAGCTTATTACTTCCCTTGGATTGTATTTTTTAACTTTTGACCTTGAAGGATGACCTTCACCTTTCACCAATCAAAATGTGCAGCTTCATGAGATACACATGCATGCCAAATATCAAGTTGCTATCTTCAATATTGCAAAAGTTATGGCCCATATTAAAGTTTTCGGACGGACACACACACACAGACAGACAGACAAACGGACTGACAGTACAACTGCAATATGCCACCCTACCGGGAGCATAAAAATGTATCAGGGCATTTAGGCTCTGTGCATTTATCTTTAATTACTAAACATGATGTACCTATGATATCAATAGAACATCATATCCGTTGTCATGTAATACAGAATTTATTACATTATATTTGTAAATGATGAAAACTCGGCAAAGCATCAGTTTTATCTTTTTTCCAATAACTTGTGTAATAAATTCCATATTACATAACCACTCATACAATACATGTATCTCTATATCTCTACATTCCAAACAGCAATATCATGTAAACATGCATAAGGTTTGGTCAAATTGTTGTCAATGGAAACAAAATAAAACTGGAATAAACAATGGGTTCCCTCAGCTCTTGCATCACTGGGAACTGTGTAAGGTATATATATATAGTGAAGTCTGCAGTGTACAAATGCTAAGGAAGTAAACAAGGCACTATTGTTACTTCAAAAAAAAACTTGTCAATAATTTTAAAAGTTACATAAGAAATAAATATTTATGCTCCTGAAGAGGTGCTTGCAGACAGTCAGCATGGGTTGTCAGGTCTCATCTAGATGAATGCACATTAACAGGGATACAGTCATGCCATAGATTCATTCATCCTGCAAGTTTACTAAATAAACTCTGTAAAAAAAAATAATTCTCCATTGAAAATGAAAAAGTAGGAATAGTAGGAAGATTTGGTAAAAAAATAGGAAAAAGTAGGATCCTGATGAAAAAGTAGGAAATAGTAGGAAAAAGTAGGAAAAAGTATGACCGCTTGACAGCCTGTAATAAGCATGATTGAATCATAATTTCGCATCTCCACGCACAAGGAAAAAAGTTGAACGATAAATATAAAGGTTTTGATAATATTTGGGTCAGGGCACATGAAAGATTGGTCAGGGCTAGTAGGTTCTGCATTTACTAGCCTGAATGGTCTAGTTGAAAAACAAGTTAGTGTTAAGCCCTGTCACTGGGTGGTGGGTGAAGGATTTTCCATTTGGAAGTTTATGCTATGATAGGCTTATTATTACTTAGACAACTACTGTGAGACCATAAATTTTCATTGACATGGAATTTCATGGAATTGCTGAATTCGCGAATACTTAAATAAGTGGATTTGTAATTTTTGATTGCCAAGACAATCTACAAACGGATTGATTATATTTTGTTAGCCACTTATGATACATGTATTGTGGTTCCTGGATCTTTTGATACAAGAAAATCCACGAAAAATTAATTAAGAACAAAAATAAACATGACTATTGCCAAGCAATATTTGTCCCCTACCAGCTCCACCATTGTCAGAAATTACACCATTGTCAGATTTTTTATATATATTTGTTTCCATAGCAACCAGAATTTTTGACATATGAACAAAGTGAAATGACATGCATAATGTCCATATTGCCATCTATCCATGTTTGAAGTTTCATGAACAAATATGAAGAACTTTTAAAGTTATTGCAGGATCCCGAAAACCACCATTTTCAGCAGTATTTCTGGTCTATTTGTTGCCATAGCAACCAGAATTTTTGACGTAGGAACAAAATGAAATGACCTGCATAATGTCCATATTACCATCTATCCATGTTTCAAGTATCATGAAAAAATATTAAGAACTTATTAAAGTTAGCTCAGGATCCAGAAAAGTGTGACAGACAGACTCACAGAGCGAAAACCGTAAGATCCCTCTGGTGAAACCGGTAGGGGACAAGAAATGTACAGTATATCTAATTTAGAGATCATCTGTGCAGATAAGGACAGAGCTCCAGATAAGGGTCGTATTTTCGTAATTACGAATTATTTTCAAGTCCGTTACGAATTTATTTTAAAATCTTGTCGTACCATTAAGAATTACAAAATCAAGTTACGAATTTTATTTTTACATCCGTTCGTATCGATTTTTATTGAGTTCTTTTCGTGTTTTAAAGATCTTTGCGGTGCTTATATAGAATGGTTATCGGGTTTGTTTAACAAAGCGCATTTTTTCCAATAAAAGCGGCGTTGACAGTCTATCTGTCAAAAAAATGGCGGCGCCCAGAGAACGTTCTAAAAAACTGCAACGCGTCCAAAAACACGCTTTTAACATATTCTACGCAAAGTCAGCGGAAGTTAAATGTTTAGAAAGACATTATAGAAAAGATCTTATACGATGTTGTATGTTCAGTTGCCGACACAGTCGGAAAAGCTAAACAAAAACGCGACACGACGGGTCCAAACTTAAACACATAAAAAACATTTAACGAGTGGAAGGGACAAGTCCCGTGGCTAATCGTTGAAAAGATTGACCTGTTTTAATTGTGAAATATGTTAAAATTCATCTAAGGCATGCAATGTAAGCACAGTTTGGGCATATGAAGGTATTTGAAAAATACAATTGTATAATACTGAAAAGACACTGTTGAACTCGTATTATAAATAAAGTTGCTAGTATGTTTATTTTGAATTTTTTTTTGCATGAAAATAACCATTTTTATTTATTTTTTGGTCATTTAGAAAAAATAAGAATTATTTTCCAAAACTTAGTAGTAACGTTAAGAATAATATTTCAGAGTTAAGAATTCTTTTTGAAAATCTGGTAGTAATTTAAGAATTTCACAAAACCTTATCTGGAGCTCTGAAGGATTTGTGAAATTAGTAACGGTACTGCCACTGACAGAAAGAAAAGGATTAACGCTTAAAATCAATTAGTACCTGTACTACCATATCCAAAAATACAGGTAGTACTGTACTACCCGTGTTCTTGGATATTGAAGGGTGTATAACTGACTTTACAGAAACATTTGCAGCAATTATAATAAATATATGTAGCTTCTAAAACAGTTATTGTATTAGGTTTTCCATGCTGAATAATGATGCAAATACAACTACACATTAAAACTCATGACTTATACTATTTCTTCATTTTTCTTGACAAGAAAACACAAGCCAACAAGCAAAATCGTAGAATTAATATCCCCCGCAACAAATGCTTTGTTTGAGGAAGGGTGCAAAACAGACAGATGAACATACTGACGATGGATATGGCTCCGGACACAAAAGTGACGGACGGACAGCGCCAAAACAATATCCCTCCGCCTCTGGCGGGGGATATATGCCGATACCAAGTTTCAATGAAATCCGCCAAAGCACTTCGAAGACACAAAAGTGCCGATAGTAAAAAGCATTTTTTTAAGATACAAAGGGCCATAACTCTGTTTTAACAGATGGTATACAATGCCATTTGGCATGCATCATCCTCTTATGCATATATATACTCATACCAAGTTTCAATGAAATCTGCCAAAGCACTTCCAAGATATGGCTCCAGACACAAAAGTGCCTATAGTAAAAAGCATTTTTTCAAGATACAAAGGGCCATAACTCTGTTTTAACAGATGGTATACAATGCCATTTGGCGTGCATCATCCTCTTATGCATATATATACTCATACCAAGTTTCAATAAAATCCGCCAAAGCACTTCCAAGATATGGCTCCGGACACAAAAGTGCCTACACTAAAAAGCATTTTTTTCAAGATACAAAGGGCCATAACTCTGTTTTTAACACATGGTGTACAATGCTATTTGGCGTGCATCATCCTCTTCCAAGATATGGCTCCGGTCACAAAAGTGCCGGACGGACTGCCGGACAGCCGGACGGACAACGCCAAAACAATATCCCTCAGCCTCTGGCGGGGGATAACAAGTAAGCTAAGTAAATGAACACTTATTTCACTGTCTCATCCGTTTTCCATGGTGTTTTCTAACGTTTTAAGCCACCAATGCAATCAAATCGTTTAATATCGGGGTGAAAATGTCTTTTTCTGGGTTTACCGATTTAAAGTCAGGATGGTTAGACGACACCGTATGTAGTCATTATATGACAACAAAGTGTTGTTTTGAACCGCTTTCGGTTAAGCCGGCATTCCATTGCGCGCAGACATTTTGTTTTTGACACATTTACAAGTTACAGGAAATCACGCAACAGAATAGACAATACTATATGAACCCAGTCTACAACTTTTGGGTAATTTAAATTAACGAAAAGCGCCGTTAGGTTAGAGACCAACAAATCACGCCGTGCTGAAGCAGACATATCAGTACAGCCAGATTTTTTTGGTAAAATGGATATTGAAGTCGTAATTGTACGTCCAGTTTTAAAAAATTATGCGTAAATCTTCATGAAAAAGGCGTATTTACGGCTGGACGGCCCCATCTGGAGCTCTGTCTGTGTGTCAAATAAATTGTTATGAATCCTTGCAGACTCATATCTTGGTTAAAAATTCATGTTTCAAATGAAAATTCCCATTTAGACTTCCATAGTTAAGTTTACCCTTGAAATGACCAATAAGGAAAAATAATTCACATCATCACACATGTAAATAACAACAGGACCAAAATGCCCTGGGCCATTTACCTGAAATGCAAAGAAACATAGACGTAAGCTCTTTTGCAAATAAACACTTATGTGACAAGGCTGACTTTTAGTCAAAGTAAACGTGTTCCAAGTTTTTACTACAAGGTTCAAGTGAAAGCCAAATTATAACAAGAGCAACACGTCACATGGCAGGGAAAAATACGCCCATCTATTAAGCAGACGGAACTCACTGAATTTCAAATATTCAGAAAATACATGTAATAGAAGATTTTTGCAGCTTTAAATACGCCAAACTTCTGTGCACTGTTGTGCAATGAACATTCACGCTGTTGTGGACTGCACTCTGGGTATACAGAATTATAAATGGTGGTTATGTCCAAAATAACCATCGCTCCTCTAAATTAAATTGTATAATGTTGATGTACAAAGTATATTTCAATCATTACAATGTAATTTCAAGAAAACAGGAAACCAAGAAGAAAGGCAAAACCAAATAAAGAGAAATAATTCTAAAATTATGCAAGCTAGAGTTATGTATCTTGTGCCCTGCACTTCTATACACCACAACCTACCTTTTATTCTAAGTTTGAGGTGAATCAGCCATATAGTCATGACGTTATGACTCAGACAAGAACAGTTAAACAAGGGGAATAATTCTGATATTGTACAAGCTGGAGTTGAGATTCTTGTGCACTCCATGTGTCCTCAGTAACATCTATCCATATATGAAGTTTCATGTTAAAAGCTCTTATAGTTTCTAGTGAACGCCAGCCCTTGTACGCCCACCAAACATGGGCGATAACATAATACATCAGTTTTTTAAACAGGCGTATAATAATTAAGAAATATCTTTGCTGATCCTACCAGTTTACTTAGTGTAATTTCAAAAGATTTATTTATTTTAATTTCAATGTTTGAATACCTCAACTCTCTTAATCTGTTTAATAATACTTACATTTATGCTTAAGCGTTTCCATGTCTGTGGCCACGACTCCAAGTTGCCTTGTTCTGGTTGAATTGATCACTTTAAATGCACGTCTGATCTGTAAATTAAACAAGAGATGTGTTTTTAAAAACGATGCGTCTATTTCGATATTTGTGCGTCATAGACGCGGGACGCACATTTGGATTATTCCCTGACAGTGCCCTCAATCTATCAAATCTGCCACCGAATTTCGGCGGCAGTCCCTCACCTGAAAAGTATACTTTTTTCCCCTTTTGGGAGGAAAAATCCCCCCCCCCAAAAAAAAAATTGTTTGTTTTTTTTTTAAATAGAAAGATGTGTCTCATGATTATTATATCTCAATTCTATTTCAGTTTAATCTTTTCAAAATTCCCCCAAAAAGGGAAACGCCGCAAAAATTCCCCCTCCTAAGGGCTGCGGACCCCTTCTCCCAAAGTAGTGTGAGGGCCCTGCCTGACGAAGTCATAAAAATACCATTCTTCAAATTGTACAATTCACCATTTTTTTTTCTAATTGGAAGATTTCGTGACTCGTTTTTCCCCAATTTGGTGATTTTACGACGCTAAAAATTCCCAATGGCATGGGTACCGGACCTGTTCACAATCGGGTGAAAAAATCACTGGATATAGGAAACTCTATCAGTCATATCAACCCTTTTCAATCTTAATTTCACACATATTTAAAGGACAGGTGCATGTGTTTACAGGACGAGTGAAAATTTTAAAGTAACATTACTACTAAAATCAACGAAAATTTCGTACAATATTTGGTAAAATAAAGCTAAACAATTAAAAATCATTGTTCCTTATGGCAATTGTCAAAATTTGAACGCCAGATGTGGTCTGGTAAAATAATAGTCTAATTTATAACATGCGCAAAGAATTTAGAGATACTTTTTATCTCATCGTTGAAGGACCTTTTTTGTGGTGGAAACCAGAGTCTAAATTTTCATCAATTTGCGTTAAATTGCAAAACAACATTACCAACTCATTCAGTTTTAATTCAGAAGTCCATTTTTACCCCAAATATCGTCGATTCGAAGTAAGAAAGGCATAAATTCTTCAGTTAAACTTCTGCTTAAGGTAGCGCACCTCTAATGATTTCCCGCGATTTCTTCGAAGGTTGAAGAGCCTACTATTAGGTGCCGTAGCCTAGTGGTTAAGGCGATAGACTAGAAATCTTTTGGGATATTCCCGCGCAGGTTCGAATCCTGCCGACGACGTATACTTTTTTGCGACGCGTTTTATTTATATTCTAACGTAATTTGATTTAATATGGCATATAAGCTATATTTATTGTTAAATATGTTGCAATTTTTATGCACATTCTTCAGTTATTAAAATTAAAACAACGTTATGGCGAAATTGGGTGATTTACTGTTGAAATTACAAACCATGCATGTTGCATTTTTATTTCAAAAAGTAAACAGTAAATCTGTCTAGTTCTTGGTATTTTTGCTGTATATAGTGTTTCTATAAAAACTAAGTTTAAAATATGACTTAAATGATACTATTTTGAATTTTATGACACTTTGATTTAAACCGACCCAATTTTTACTTGGCTGAAATCACTTACATTTCTTCCATAGATAAAAATTTGTAAAAAATAAATGTCTGTAAAAGAATACTGATTTCATCTTGTTTAAACTTTAAACACCTTTACAGCATCTGTACACACCAACTGCATGCCCATATTTGGAAATTTGAATGAATTATGGAACTTTTATATACCCCAGGGGTGAAAATAAACTGGACAAAAGCCGAGCATGGGGGTGGTTTTGAAAAAATCGGTATATTTCTTTAAAAAGCATGGAAAGCCTACCTACAAATTTGCATGTAGTTCAGTGAAATGATGCTGATTAAGAAAATAATTAATTAGATTATATTTGGATATGTGCCCATTAGAGGTGCGCTACCTTAAATCGCAAAACAATCACTGACCTGTAGCCATGTCATGAAACTGATTTAAATATGAACCAATCAGAAGAAGGCATTACGGTGTAACGTGTACGCGTAATTTTATTTAACATTAGCTTTTAACACCGACTTTTACCTAACTAGATCTAGAATGCTAATCTTTGTCGATTTAATAAGCATATGTTCAAAACAGATATGGTGCAGTTTCTATTCACTGTTCTAAGTTTCAGCAAGTTTTTATGCATGTCTTTTGCGCACCTCTGTCTGTGTTTTTTTATTTACTTACATTCAACGTTACATAGGACGGTATACTGTACGATCTGTATCAAAATTATTTGTGTACAGTATAAAAATAAAAGATGTAATTTATTTCAGAACTTTTAAATTGTCAATTTAGAAAAAAAACAATGCTAAATTAATCCAGAAAAGAATAACATCAGTTTACTATGTAACGCTCTGCACCACAACAGACAAACGCAAACTGTGTTTTACGCTGTTTATTCTCCCACTTTAAACCCAGGGTTTTTTTTCCACTTTTTGGGAAGATAGCCCATGGCTTTGGAATTGGGAATTTTATCAGCATTTTCATGAAATTGGGAAAATTTATTCATTAGCCTTTGTTTTCCACACGAAAAGTCCACTAATTAGGGAAATAATAAATTTGATATAACACTTTATAATCATTAAAATTAAAAGAACAAAATCATAAAATACTTTGTTAGATGTAATTGAATTTTTTGCCACATTTTGGGAAAAAAGTATACTTTTTGGGATTGGGAACATAGCCGAATTTCGGCTATAAAATCGGGCCAAAAAAAAACCTGAAACCAGATGCTTTACATCGATGTTGTGATATCGATTAATATCTTCTCAGCGAGCGATAGTGAAAAATTGAATAGTGATTGGATTTAAATTGCTCAGGTGTGCAAAATTCAAAGTGTCATTACATAATTTTTACGGAACATTATTGTCTTATATCGGGGCTTGAATGTTGCGCACAAAATCCTAGCGCAACAATATAGACAAAGAAAAAAAAAAGTGCAACACATTTTAAATGCCAGCCCGTTTGGGCGCAACACATATTACCAATATAAAAAGTAGCTTAATATTTGAGAGCGTCAACAAGTTGGACTAGTAAAAAAGATGTTTGTGGGTACAAAAGGCTTGTTTTTATTATGGTTTTAACATGGTACCATTTTAGTGTTCGTGTGTCGTATTAATAAATATATACGCAGCAAATTGACAAGGAATTTGTTGTGGTCACAAATAAATAAAAACGAGCATTTTGTATCTACAAAAATCTATGTAATCATACCACTTCTAGCGTTGAAATTGTGGCTTTTGCTGTAAGGAACACTGATTGTTTAGGTGTTAACTTTATTTTATGAAATACTTTACGAAATTTTCGTTAATTTTGAGCGTTGCAGGGCGAGAGCAGTTTAAAAATATTTTTGCCCCCTGCATTTAGTATATAAAATCAATTTACCGAACTGGTAATTTAGCGAAAGTACCGTAAACCGCAGACGGAAGCATTGTTTCATTAGAGAACAATATTCAAAGCAATGTTCTTACCTCCGGCTCTTTTCCGCCACTTTCTTCCATTTTCTCAGCGACCTCGTGACTTTCTGCAATATGAAGCAAAAGAAAAAATAAACTAAAATAAATGAACATATAAATGAAAGGGAGGCTAGTCAGTTGATTATTTGCAAGGATACATAACACTAAAATGTTTAGTTGGGAAGTCATGCAACACTGCATAGATATACATATAGGCACTAATTCATGAACGTAAATAAGTTACTAATTTGTAGACCTGTAAATAACCCATCTTCTAACCACACTTACTATACCCAGATGAATGTCAATTAGAGATAAAGATACACAATTTCACTGAAAAAACACTCTTTTGATTGTAATATTTTCACCTACGGGCTTTATCGAAGTTTATAAACATTTTTTTTTAATTTTGACAAAGCTTCTTAGGGCCAAATATTACAATAAAAAAGTCTTCAACTATGTTATTCAAGGATACAATCTTAATCAACTATAGTATAATCCTAGATTGAGTAAACAACGTCTTGCGTTGTAAAGACAGATAATTTTTATTTACAAAAACTACAACAACAAAATTATTCGGAGACGAGGCAAATAAAATCAACATATCTAGATTAATTGAATGTACCTTAGAGCTTTTCAAACTGGGAATTGTGTATAGGTGGTGACTAATTTTCTGATATGCAAAAACATTTAGCAATATTTCATTATATATCATATATTTAAATAATAACTCACCATTAGGGTCCATTGTCCACGTGTAGCAATCGAAAACACCTTTATATTACACGCATTTAAAGATCTACATATCCATATGTTTTATCCATGTCGTCATGCTGTGATGATGTCAACTTTCTATGACGGCATGATATGAAAAAGGTGTCATGTCGGAAAAAATAACTCATCGTGTGGACTAAAACTATGATGGCAAGACATTTTCACAAAAGCATGACGCCAAAAATTATGTTGATTTGTCGACTTAGATCATGTCGACCAAATATTATTATCGGGAAAAGCCGGAAACATTTACGTCGATACGTTTACTTAATGTCGTTATGGCGAGTAAAAATAAAAGGGAAAACCTACAGAACTATGACGACATACCACGTTATTTCACAGTAAGTCGATATAAACTAATCCGGCTTGCCCATTTTATTGGGGTGTACCATATTCTATGACGACATGATATGAAAAAGGTGTCATGTCGTCAAAAATAACTCAGCGTGTCGACTAAAACTATGATGGCAAGACATTTTCACAAGAGCATGAGGCCAAAAATTATGTTGATTTGTCGACTTAGATCATGTCGACCAAATATTATTATCAGGAAAAGCCGGAAACATTTACGTCGATAAGTTAACTTAATGTCGTAATGGCAAGTAAAATTAAGAGGGAAAACCTACAGAACTATGACGACATACCACGTTATTTCACAGCAAGTCGATATAAACTAATCCGGCATGACCATATTATTTGGGTACCATATACGCTTCCATAATTTTTAAACAACGCCCTTTGTCCACATAAATTATATCGACTCCTTAAGTTATATTGGCAAGGCAACATTATGTTACTTGCAAGTCATCAAGATATATGCCGTCATGTAGTAAACAACACAGAAATAGTTAAATTTACAAGACGGCTGAAGGTTAAAATATCGTCAGAGATTAAGGCTCATATGCCGACATGCGGGTTGTTTAAGTCTTGACAACTTATTTTATGTCGACAAATCAACATAATTTTAGGCGTCATGCTCTTTTGAAAATGACTTGCCATCGTAGTTTTAGTCGACATGATGAGTTATTTTTGACGACATGACACCTTTTTCATATCATGCCGTCATATAATGTTGACATCATCACAGTATCAGGGTGTACCATATACGTTTCCATAAAATTCGGAGGTTAAACATATTGATGACTTATTTTACACATTTAGTTTATTAAGATTATATAACAAATTATCTATACTTTTCCTTTTATTAAATCAATCTTACTAAAGTCATACAGATTATCATATTTATATGATCGCTATGTGAATTTTAAGACGTCTTTCTGAACGGAAACGACAATAACAACTCAATCACACATGTACCAGTATCACTGATCGCCTGGGAAAACTGTCATCATTTGATAAATATTGTAATCGTTATACGACCATTGGATGTCCGATTGGGTTAATTTAATAATCATGTATAAGCATAAATGATGTCAACTCTGTTTAAATTAAACCGGCTATTGTTAACCAATATTTTGATGTGCTATAATGTGCACGAATAAACATAATATCGAGCAGTATGTACGTTGGACATTTATATTTAAGCGATGCTCTGTAAAAATGGTGTTTAATGCATGTGCGGACTGCACAGGCTAATCTGAGGCTAATCTGAGACGACACTTATCAAAATACCCCTCCATAGCATATGGCAAGTTTAGAATATATCTCAACGAAAAATAAAAAACAAAACCTCTGAATTAATTGTAAGCATAATGACAGAATATATCAATTGTCTGAAAAAAAGGCGTGTAAATGTATTGAATAACATAAGATATATGTAATGTTTTAAAATGGTAAAAGCCTTTAAAATTCACCAATATTAAAACTATACAAACAGGTTAGTGTAAAGAAAAAAGAGTATACAAGGCTAGAGGTATTTATATTGCTTTCAATTATTGTTAATAATTAACGGAAGTTTCATAAAGAGTTCTTTCTTATACTTAGATTCATGCTTTTATATGCAATTATATCATCCCACTGAACAGCTGAATGCAATACACATTGCATAAGAGTTCAATGTTAATTTGATTTTATCTTCGAAAATTGCAATACCAATATATATTATGAAACATGTACTCAATCCATATTGCCCAAAGCAAAGACCTTCGGAAAAAAGGTATCAGATGTGTGATTTCTACAAAAGCAGCGTAATTCAATAAAAGCATTTAAAACTTTCATATTTCAACGTAGTCATCAATTATATGCACCACAATATTGCAGACACTCATAGGAGACATGAAATATAAAAAAAACGCGCTTTGTAGGTTTGATCTTTAAATGGCTTTTAAACTAGAAGAATAGAGAAACTCTTTAGAAAAAGGCACTATATTTCACCACGGAGGGCTACACCCATACTAACTTGATTGCAACCTCGACGAGAAAATTAACGTTTTCGTGTTTTAAACTAATTAATATTGTCGTAAGTTATACCTCAGTCACAAATAGAGACCGATCACCTGCCGATCTGCGGTCGACGTATTTTTCCGCTCATCGGGCTGGCGACCGGGCGATGATCGCACAGACATCGGGTCATTGTGTAGCCTCAAGCGGCGTCCGGATTAATTTTAAGTGTCACTAAAATATTTACCCGATGAAGGGCCCGGGAAGAAATCAAATTTAGATCGTATTAAGATCGGACGATCAACGCACGTTTATCGCCCGACATCAGATTTATCGTACGTGTATCGGCAAAAAATCAAGGAACGATTTATAACGAATAATTTGGTTTTGACCAAACAGCATACATTAACTTATTAGTACATTGATACGATATTGCAGCATTTTCTGTTATACATTGTACGTTGTCATCGGTTTGCAAAATAAAAAAATATTGTCTTCCTTGAAAGAGGCTTACAACGACCACTTCAATCATAACAATTAACGTTAGTCGGATCACGCGTCAGTGAATAAATTAGCGCACAAGTTGTTTATGGACGCTAGTGCAAGGCTCGTGCCTGTTTATGTGTTTTTTATGTTTGGAAATTGAAATAACAAATGTAAATAAAAAACACGATGTTTTTTATCCTTTATAATATTTTACATGAATAAGTATTCCCCTATTTAAACAATAGCACATACGTACCTGGTAAAAGCCTACCAGCATATTTTTGCAAAGTTTCAATCGATCCTACCTTTAAAGACCACCTGTGAACAAAAAACACAACGACCAAATTCCTTGAGTGGTCTTAGTTGGCAGGTTGGGCTGTATATCCCTGTGACCGTTTGATTGCCAGAGGGCCTCCGCACGACGACTTTCGGACACGGTACGGAGCTCGTAATGAGACCAAAGGATTCCGGTTAATGCATAAGGACAGATCACGTGGGTAGATTCAGTGTCAAACACCTCAATTTTCAAGTAAAGATGCGAAAGAGAAAGGTCGCAGCACGACAAATGCCACCTCCTCAAACAGCAGATCAGCCCGATGATGGACGGCATGACTGGAGGAAGATTGTTTCTTCAAGCCCCTGGACTCAGTTGATGGTAATCCTCCTCTTGATCAACATCAACGTTTTGAAGGTTTGGATGCCTTATCCTCATAAGGTTTCGGCGCACTAGACAGCACTGTGTGATCAAGATGGCATTGTCCGGAAGAATGCCCGATGTACCAAGTAGGCAGCGAAACCTCATTGCGAGTATACTAAAGGCGTTTTCGACGAACTTGCGCGCTATTGACGTCCAGTAGTTAGATATATATTCGTCCTCGCGGAGATACCGATTGGCGAAGGTTTCATGTTCATGGTTTATGTGCAAAGAGGAAACAAGTCGTTACCCACAAAGAAGTAGGGCATGTTCAAGTCGTCATGAGGCAAAGACTCCGGGTCTGGAAAATCTACTGTATTGCGTTCAAGGACCTGTGGCAGCTACAATCGTTCAAAATACCACAGTCTGAGTTGGAGCCAGGTTAACAGACCTTCGCCCACAGGAACTTGTACTGAACGTCGATAGAGGTCCGAACATCGGCCGGTTTTCGTCCGATTTACATTCTGACGCTACACCCAAAAGCTTTCCTTAAACTGTCCGATTGCCGTTCGATTATCGGTCGATGCTCGTCCGGCGCCCTTAAAGGGCCGAGTTTGTGTCACTCATCGGACGACGACCGGCTTTGACCTGTCCAGTCTTTCCGATGCCTGGAGATCGGACACATCAGCCAGCGACCGGATTATTTGTGACTGAGGCATTACTCCCGCATCTTCAATGATAATTGATTTGCGACAAATACCATTTTACCATTTCATTATATACGGCGTAACATAAAAAGAACACATGACTTATCTCTAGATTCGAAAACAACAACAAATAAAATATACTTCCTCAAACTATTACTACTATTTCATCATATTGTATAAGCCCAACATTAAACGATGTTGATGTATTATTTAATGATTTCTACTAATCTTATTGCGTATCACTGCACGATCCACTTCGCAATGCTTTGACTCAAATGTTGTTATTGTTTTACGTTGGGTATGTTATGTTGACATTTATCGCATCAGTGTGAAGTTATAGAGAGTATGCACGATTTGTATATGTGTAAAATTGTAATATATTTATAAAAATATGTTACAATAACACAAAATAGGCAAGAAAAAATAAACATCGAAGACGAATTTTATAAAATGCATCAAAGACAAAAAAGTGCCCTGAGCCGATTGTGGCGAAGATACATCGTACATATGTTCATACAATAAGTCGTATGAACGAATCTGCACTAAAACTAAATTTAGATTTACATCGCACATGCACGATATGCATGCTGGCGAATTCGACTGTACAGACATTATCGATTTCAGAATTAAATATCTGGCTTATTTCGCATGTTATTCTTTACTTTTATTTTAATTTATATTGATATATATGTTTAATAAGTGTTTTACACATTTTATATAGATTTTTAAATATTTGACAAAATCGTACATACATGCTTTAATAGCATCAAGTTTTGCTTCGGTTTGTGAGTTGGTTTCGTTTCAATCGTTCTCAAGATTCAATACTTTCAGGTTTGGTTTCTTGACGCATCGCACCAAGATTCTCGTGTCATTTTGATGATGCCGTTAGCTGGCCTTCCACGATGTTCAGCTTTTATGTTAACTTGTTTCGTTAATATTTTGTTCTGCTTTTTAGATGTGTATTGTCCTTTTCATTGTTTTTTACAGCCGTGTCGAGGGAATCAAACTTATTATTAAGTTGCTTAACGTTTGCATATATTTCAATTGACAATGTAATGGAGTCCATATATATATATATATATATATATATATATATATATATATATATATATATATATATATATATATATATATATCTTCGCCTGTGATTATTACATTAGGCGTGGAGTCAAAAACGGCTGCACCTTGCTGAGTAGTTGAAGGTCGTAGCCACGAGTCCAGTGGTGTATTCGGCGTTGTGTCGCTAGAAATCTGGCTAGATCTTTGATATTTGAGCCGACATCATGGTCGATGTAAGTTGCTGGTCTACGAGTAGTGCTCTTTACTCTGTTTGTTTTCGGAGGTCCTTGGTATGATTCAACAACTTGAACGCCAAGCAGAAAAAAAGATGCGAATGGTAAGAGACAAATGGATCACGTCCAATACTGTTTCTTTGTGTTGCTTTTGCGATTTCAGCATTCTCGTTGGTTTAAAAGATCCAATCCTGGCTCGCCCAACATTTAAGGCAACGCCCATTATCGTTATCCAGGTATTCCGTGAGTCCACGTGCAGATAGCAGCTCATGATATAACGCGATAACTGTTTTGAAATACTATATTACTTTATTAAAACAAGTACTAAAATATTTTTTCAATACAATTTAAAACATCTAAATGAACATTAAACACGCACTGATTTACAATATAATAAAAACATATAACTAAACATTTAACACGCACTTATTGTCTTTAACTTTGACCGTTGTTTCGATATCTCAATTTTGGATTTGATGTGACATGTGGTCTTATTATTATTATTATATGATGTTTATTTGTCTTGTTGAATAACACTCGAGTCAAAATAGGTCGCAAAACATACTTCTTATAACCATTACACGTACACTAAAGCTTCTTTTCACGTCAATATAGTTTTTGTGTAGGTTGTTGACTCGCCAGATTAATATTTCTGTTTTGTTATTGTACATGTATACTGGCATATCTCTACACGCTCTTCAAGTTTGAAAATGTTACCCAAGTAAAAATATTTCATACATCATGGTTCTTTTCATAATTATGCTGACACTGAAGCCTTTAAGCATTTCATGACACAATTTTAGCAATTTAGTTGACGTTCTGTGGGCGATTCATATCATTTTATGTGCATTGACAGATTTCACCTTTTCGTTCTCGAAGAGTGCAAAATGTTACTCGATAACAAATATGTCACACAACATGGCTCTTTTCACAGCTATTCTGACACCGAAGCCTCTATGCATTTCATTCCACCAAATATGCAAGATTGGTGACTTTCTGTAGTGGAATTATAATTATCTTTAACATGTGCACGTACCAATTTCAAGACGTTCGGGAAATTGCCTTTGGTATGTTGAAATTATGGTGAATATAAAAATAATGTTTTCATATAATGCCGATTTGTGTTAGGAATACGGTCAATTTTACATGAGATGTGTTCTGATTTAAAGTGAAATTTCAAAAAGCAACTAGGTTATTGCATTGTGTGTATATCATAGATGAAAATGTTCTTGTTCCCACTGGAAGCATAAACAAATGCTGTTGATAGCTGCATTTACAAGGTTGTAAATAGTGTTAATTTTAAAAAGATTTTTTTTATGATATTCATTTCTGTTTATGTTTATGTAAAAGAAAAAAGTAGACAATTAAAAGACGTGTTGTTTACAGATGACCACAGTTTGAAATTTTAGTTCTAGCTTAAATATCAAATTTTAAAATGTTATCCCTCTTTCCATTTTTTCTTTTCTGTTTGAATGATTCGCTTGTTTAAAGTTGTAATATTCCTGAAAATATTATGTGCGTGAAGCTAAAATCGGCAATCGACATTCGACATTCGTTAGGTGCAAAGCGTTTACATTTCAAAGCTATGGCGCCAGATAAAATTAATGTTTGTAAGTGCAATGCAACCTTGCTTTCCTATTGATCTTTCGAAAAAAGCATGTGTGTCTTCATTGAAACTGGCTGTAAATAAAAAAGATTCAATTGCAATTGTCTTATTTAGCGTTTTTTACAACTCATTGTATTAATGGAGATTAACGATTCATTTAGGACAACAGTATTTACCTTACTCAACCGGTATACATTAAAGGCATGTGGAAATCTTTAATTTGAACAGTATTCACTTGTATAAGTATTATGATAGATAATAAACTGCTTCAGTATTAATATGGAATGTTTCAAAATGTAATTCGACTACAAGTGTCTCACATACAAAATAATTGCTTTTTTTAAAACAGTGCAGCTGTTATTTATTTCCATGCACCTTATACAGGCTTGACAATGTCGTGTTGTTTTCCATTCATATTTATCTTGAACTCTTTTTATGTGCACTGTCTGAACACGAATGTCACCGTTTGTAATTGATTGTCATTTAAGGGAAAGAAAGACGAGCTTATATAAACACAAGTTATGTAACGATATCCCGTGCGCTTGAATAAGAAGTGTCATGATGATTTCGAAAGAACAAACTTGCGGGAGACGAATACAGAATTGAAACTCGTTTCCTTTTGGCGAGTAAACATACGGATCTCAATTAACCCGTTCTGCTGTTAGCATATATACATTAAGTGTTAAAGGGTTAGTCATGCGGTGAACGGATTTAAAATAATCTTTTTGTATTAATACAAAGTAGAGTAACAATTAAATCATTCGAATCAAATCATTATACGTACGAAAGGTGAAATGATTAAGAAACATTAATTTATGGTTATTGATATAAGTTTATCGCTATTATCTGCGTTGAGGTTTGTCTTTATAATTATAATAATAAAAATTATTATTATTATTATTATAATTATTATTATTATTATTATTATTATTATAATACGTGTTCCACATACATTGTCAAATGCAAATGATCGGATAAAATCCCAAAATGTAAATAATATTCTTGTTTTCCAATATTTCATACGCGATGACGAAGATATTGTTCTTTTCTTGTACTAAACGAAAATTCGCTCTGTCACTAAAACAGAATTGAGTGTTGTTGGACATAATAAATATAACTACTTAACACAACGTGTATATTTAAGTCCTGTTTAACTGTTGCTACATATAATTCAGATTCGTTACTTTCACCATAGCTTGTGCAAACTAGTATAACATGTCGTCTTGAAAATATAATAAAGCAATATGATTGACAGTACCGTAAACATCTCCTATCGGAAATACCTTTTGGGGTCCATGCGAAACTTCAAGTGACAATTTGACCTAAACGTGTCAGCGATAATTATGGCTGGTGCACGCGATAAGTCGTCATGCTATTATGTTGATGTTTGTCTTATTGTAGCAAAATGTTATTCGACTACACGCTGCTCACGTAACATCTAACTGTTTGTACTTAACTGAGACTGTTATGTATTTCCATTCCACATTTATACACTTGATAACCGTTTAGGGTTCATTAATATGTATCCTGAAATCGTTGTTTTGTATAATGAATGTACGCAAATAACGCTTTTTGTAGCTGTTTATCAGTGAGGCGTTATCATATAAGGAAAAGAAAACTGTAAATAAATGTGTTAAAGTGGCCTTTTCACAGATTTTGGCTTTTTTTTTAACTTATTCATTAAATGCTTTATATTGATAAATGTTAACATTGGATCATAAAAGCTCCAGTAAAAAATCAAGAAAAAAATTAAAAAAAGGAAAAGAACATTGCCCGGTGCAGGTTTCGAACCAGTGACCCCTGGAGTCCTGCCAGAGTCCTGAAGTAAAAACGCTTTAGCCTACTGAGCTATTCCGCCGAGTACACATTCTTGACGTATTTTATACCTTATATAAGCAATCTTCGTAGTTTCACAAAATTTAACGACAAAAACAGAACTCTCCAAATTATTCAATCGTTTCGCGTTGCAACGCTTTATAATTTTTAGGTTTTAAAATCGTCAAAAGATGCATATAATGGCTATATTAAAGCATGGTTAATGTTCAGTATTACTGTTTCCTCACAAATATCATAACTAAAACGAAAACTCACGAATCTGAAACAACTTTTTTCATTTTTGTCAATTTACCAAAGCGTGAAAAGATCCCTTTAATAAAAAAAAAATATGTTACAAGATTCCGTTTGCTTGTATAAGAAGTGTTCTAATAATAACGCAAGAACAAACTTGTGGTAGTACAATCCAGCATTGATGTTATATTTTGTATCTCAAAATACATGCATGTCCAAGTTATGAGCCGGACTTTAAGTAAATAATTTTATAGTTCCACATACAAATAATATTAATAAAAGTGAATAACCTTTGGTAACAAAGCTAATATAAAAGCAATCAACAGGGTCATTCCATTTTTTCATTCGTTTCGCGTTTATAATCCCAAAACGCTGGTGAAAAGGATTACGGGTCGATTCAGTTCAATACACCAACAGCCATAAGCGCAAGGAAAGACAAGAATGTATGCGCTATTTCCGATTGTGACGCTGGTATCGCCCTCCGTGAACGAATACTTTTTTCTTCCGAAAACGGTAAATTGCCACTCACTTGCAATTTTGATGATGATATTAGAATCGTCCTCTTCATACGTCATTAATATTAGCTAGACGACTTAACGCATATCAAAATCAGATATGCCCAAGTAGATAGAGTATGATATCAATATTGAGCGATTTCAATGACTTTTAAATGAAGACACCAAGTATATAAGTGGAAATGGCGCAAAAAAGGTCTTGTCACTAAACGTTCTCGCACAGATGGCTGTTTCCACAAATCACGCAAACACGACTTAGTTTTCGTCAATATACACTTACAACACGTCAAGAATACAAGTGGTATAATACGTTGTTGTGTCGAGACCGGAGGCTACAGTCAGACACGAGCCAAATGTAGAGTATTTGCCACGTATAAATATATTGTGCGTTGCCGCGACTGTCGCGCAAAATATCGTGCGTCGCCGCGACCGTAGTGCAAAATATCGTGCGTCGCCGCGACCGTCGCGCAAAATATCGTGCGTCACCGCGACTGTCGCGCAAAATATGGTGTATGCTTTGAGTGTCGTAGGTCGCTCTTTGAAGAAAGAATGGCGAGATTATAGATGGCACTATCCGGATTCCGTACGCAACAGCAATAATGCTCGATTGTGCACTACGTTTTGCATGATCCTCGTAGATAACTGTACATTCTATTGTTTTATAGTAAATTGGCCTTTTTATCACTTCAAACCGATATGCTATACAATGTTGCATCAGCTGTGGTAACTGTCACAATTCTGAAATAGGTAACGACAGTTGAAAACGACTGATATATACAAGCTGTGTTAAGTATTTTCAATTAATTCTGTGCCCAGTGACACATAGCGGAGGGCATTCGTGGCCTTCTGATGCACGAATTTCTCGTTTAACACAACGGAAAAAACAATTTCTTCTTCATCGCTGCTTAATCCTCTTGAAAGCTTAATTTATCTGCGCTTACAATAGAAACTGGAAAATTGATATCCGTATTTCACTCGCAATAAAATAAAAAAGGTCAAATCTGGATTGCTCTCCCGCTATTGTTTTCTTGCGTAACAATAAGAACACTTCTTATACAAACAAAAAAAATGTCGTTATATAATTTTTTTATATAAGCACATTACATAATTGTTAGTCCTTGATTTTTATTCATGAGAAAACGCCAAATTACACAACCAACTTCAGACGATGAATTGCGCGTTCAGTCAGTACACATAAAACAGATTTCAAGATACATGTGAATGGACCACACCACGAGGTAATCAAGCTTGTATAAGGTGCATGGAAATTAATAGAGGCTTTAAATTCAGTAAAATAATAGAAGTTATTTGATATATGAGACATAGTCGAATAACATTTTGCATCATTCCAAACTAATATTTATATAATAGATTCTTATCTAACATGATCTACTCATACACATACAAACTATTAAAATTAAATATCCATGCATTCCTTTAATATATACCGATTTAGTTTGGTAAATACTTTTTACGTACTTGAACATAGATCTGAATAAATCACATGATGTTTAACATAACATGTTTAAATATTTTTTATCGGCTCATATGTGTGACATGATTAACGCAATTCTTAATTCAGGTGCTTTTCCAGATGCGTGGATTGAGGGAACAATAATACCAATTCATAAACAAGGGTCAATAAATGACGTAAATAACTATCGCGGCAATACTCTAGTAAGTTGTTTATCCAAAATATTTACAACAACATTAAATAAGCGTATCGAGAAAGTCTGTAATGACAATAACATAATTTCGGACGCACAATACGGATTTCAGAAAGGGCGATCTACTATTGATGCGGCGTTTATTCTCATGTCTTTAATTCAACATTATTTGTATAAAAACGAGCGCTTGTATGAAATAACGATTGATTGCATTAGATACAACGTAGATACAACGTATCTCTCTAAGACCGATTTGCTTCTCGTAGGAAGAAACCCTAAACCAGTGTTATTAAAGACGAATTGAAGCATTAATCGCCTCGCTCGTATATTAATTGTTGCAGCAGTAAATCTGTTACTTAAATACCGCCTTTGATTGATTTATTTTTTCAGAAATTTTCGAAAATGTTGTTTCGAGCGGAAATAACACAATGACAGAACAATTAACAAGATCTGTTTTTATAATAATTGTAAAGACCCCTAACCGCGATACTATTGACTACATTTTGCATATAAAAATAGATATACTTTTTTAGAGACAATAAATTTGCGGCCATATCAAACAACACAATTAATTTACTAACAAAATCTACATTCAAGTTGGTATAAGTTGTGTTAAATTGTATCTCTTCAAAGTGATACCCTCTCTTCATAATTATTAACCTATCTTATTAGGCGCGATCGTATCAAAACAAGTGCGTATTGTTTCCGGGTATAAAATATAGATCCGCATCCTATCCCTAAAATGGACACAAGAAAAAAGTGGCTATGATTTTTCTCTAGAGTATGGACATAAATGCAATCAAAATACAAAGATAATTTACCAAGGCATGTTGATTTATGAGTATTCTGGTGTAAATGGAAAGCCTTACAAATATGTTTATATGACATTGAAAACAGGGATTAAATTGGAAATACATTTGACAACACTGCACATGCATAATAGATAACAAGACAGAAAAACACAACACGCAACTCAAATACATCTTTCGCTGGTGTATTGAGTGCGGTTTGATTAGCAAAACATTCATTAATTACATTATAATTGTAATCCTTGATGACGGTATAAAATCCTTCACCCTTCCATTATTTCGCAACTGAATTTTCGGCATAATCTGGAACATCTTAAATCATAATTGAATGTGAAAAGTCTGTTAAAAAGTGCGGCACGTGTTTTACTTACACGTGTAACTATAAATAGAAGATGAATACTTTTGTAAGTTTAAAGCTAGCGGTTGTCCCATATTTGAGTTCTTTACGTGAGAGCATGTGACGTTGCATAATGAAAATAAATATTTATCCACAAAAATAACCTTGTAAAGTGCGATTGCATCGTATGTGTTTCACTATACATTCTTCTATAATATATGAGAACAATTAGTATAGCCGAATGAAAAAAAGTTATTCATATAAATAACTTTGTAGAGTGCTATTTCAAATTGTTTAACCAAATACAAAACGCAGTTTTTATTATATACTAGCGTAATACGATTAATAAAAAAAATAAGTACTGGTCAACCAATAGGACAATTAAAAAGTAAATTGCTTATAATTATCATTTTTTCTTAGATGCAGGTGAAATTGTTAATTTGGCCATTGATAAATCGGCTGAAAAAAATAGCGGATCACAACATTGACTGGAATAGAACCATAACTTTAACTTTGTCTTAAAAAGAAAAGTTCTAAAAACGTTACTAAACACAACAGTGTGTAGCCGTTGTTCTGAAAAGCACTTTCAACAAGTACAACAAGATTGTCGCAAGCTGTTATGTAAAAGCGTCCTTATAAACAACCTTGCATAACCACATTATTGTGGTGTCCTTTTTCATGTATTAAATGTTTAGACCTTGGCCTGATTATGCTGTATTTAGTTGTAAACGTGTTTTAAGAAGCAGTGGAGGTTGTTTTTTATACACATTTCACAGTAAAGGCAAAGGCCATTCAGCGCGAGAAAACCGATATGAATAGCACCGATAATCTTAATAAAAATAACATTACACCAGTTGTCGTTTTAGCCTCTTTCATAAGGAATATCTTGTAACAATTATTTCGGCTAAATAAAAATGTATTCCCACTAGACTTGAAAATTCCGTTCAAACATAAATATTCGAAATACTATAATATATGAGTTCATTACAATAGTGCGCACATTACTGTTTTACTTATGAGATACTTTCGTTAACCGTAAAGTTTTTTAATCTAATATACTTTTTTTGTTTTAAACATCTACACAATATATACAATTTGTGCCTAATTTAATACAAATACTTGAAATATACTTTCTGAATGATCGCAATAGTTTACGAAAACCTTTTAAATAAATATGACGGTCAGAAAACAACACACTCTATTGACTCAAATAGTTCTGTTTTAAGAATAAGCGTGTCTAATATCGTTTGACCTTACCAAAGCGAGCAAATATTCGTTATGTCATAAAATACATAGACCCATGCGAGGAATAGATTCATAGGTGCAAAGACGATCGTGAACAAATCATCATCATCGTCATGGTCGTCGTCGTCACGGTCATCATTATAATCATCATCATCATCATCATCATCATCATCATATATTATGATAGATAATACACTATTTAAGTATTAATATGAAATGTTACAAAATGGTATTCGTCTACATGTGTCTCATATACAAAATAATTGCTTACGTTTAAATGATGTTGAAACTGCTATTAATTTCCATGCACCTAATACAGGCTTGACAACCTCGTGCTGTTTTCCATTCATATTTATCTTGAAATCTTTTTGTGTGCACTGGCTGAACGCGAATGTCACGATGTGTAATTAATTGTCATCATGGTTTCTCTTATGACAGAAAAATAAAGAAGAGCTTATAAAATCACTTATATAAGAGCTTATGTAAAAAGATATATATAAGAAATGTTATAATTATTACGAAAGAACAAACTTGCGCGAGACGAATCCATAATTGAAACTTTGTTTCTTTTGCCAGTGAAAATACGGATCTCAATTTACCCGTTCTGCTGTAAGCATATATACATTACGTGAAAGAAGATGTGTTCAACAGATTAAAAGTATTCATTTTTTCTTTATCAATACAAAGTAGAGTAACTATAAAATCAATCAAATCAAATCATTATAGGTACTCAAATTTAAATGATTAAGAAACATTTTTGACATTCATATATGCTATCACAGTAATCTGCATTGCTGTATGTCTTTATAATAACAATAATAAAATAATGAAAAACATGACATGATGAAAAACTATAGAAAGCAATGTAATATATAGTACCGTTAATATCCATTTATGGAAGTACCCTATGGGGCCTATTCGAAACTTCGAGTGCCGATTTGACCTTGATGTTTATAGCGAGTATTATGGCTGTTTCACGCGAGGTGTTGTCTTGCTATGGTGTTGATGTTTTGTCATGTTGTTGAAAAATGTTATTAGACTTCAAGCTACTCACGTAGCAACGAACTGTTTGTAATTAACTGAGGCTGCTCTGTTTTTTCATTCCACATGCATAGACTTGATAACCGTTTGGGGTTCATTAATATGTATCTTGAAATCTTTGTTATGTATAATGAATGTACGCAAATATCGCCTTTGTGTAGTTGTTTATTTGTTGGGCGTTGTCATATAAATAAAAGAAAACTGTTAATAATGTGTTTATATAGTTTATTTGTAACTAAAACACGATTGCTTTTTTTGCATAAGAAGTGTTCTAATAGTAACGCAAGAACAAACTTATGGTGGTACAATCCAGAATTTATATTATATTTTGTATCTCAAAATATATGCATGTCCAATTGTGAGCCGCACTTAAGTTAAACAATTATATAGTTCCACATATATATAATATTGATAAAAATAAAAGTGATTAATCTTTGGTAACATAGTTTAACGCAATCAACAGGGTCATTTCATTTCTCATTCGTTTCGCGTTTGTAACGCTTAACTATTGTATTTATGATTGAATTAACTTGCAGTTATGATAAGGCATATTCATAGATTGTGCGTGTGAGTCTACGCATATGGTGGCTTTCTCTCCCTGTTAAATCGTCCCTTGGAAACACTCTTAAACAAAATATCAGGTGTTACGTTAGACGTGTGCGAACAGGCCTCGAATTGTTACTTTAGTACGAAGTCGTCTGCGTTGTTTGATACCACGTTTTTGCAAATCGGTATACATTTGTAGTCGAGTTGAGCTTCGGAAATTGGCTTGTATGCCGAAATCAGCATGTCAAGGGTCCAAGTCACGGACTTTGTTAAATGAATATGAGCCGTGCTCTGTGAAAAGGGGTTTCAAGCATTTGCGTTGAGTCGTCCCAAATTAGTCTGTGCAGCCCGCACAGGTTAATGTACAGGTTAATCTGGGACGACAATTTACGTGGATGCATTAAATCCCTTTTTCGTAGAGCACGACCCATATATTTATTTATTTATGTATATATTTATAAACTAACTATTGTTTATTTTGTGATTGTGCATATGGTAGCACCTGGGGAGGGGGTAAACGCTTAGGGAGTAGCGTCTAATACTGAGTGAATATAATATAAATTTTGATTGTTGTATTTGTTTTATGATTGTTAAATTATTAGTCATAATTTTAGAAATTAAATAATGATTAACCCCTAAACGGTGTTATCATATTCAGGAATTAAATTTCTGATTGCAAATGCATGCATGTATGTATTTAATTCGTTAAATGTTATATAATTGCTAGGAATGTATGACGTCTAACGCACTTGTTTGTTATAATAATCTGTTTTGACGTGCATCATTATATATTTGGATACTTTTCCATTTAATAGATATAGTCCGGCAGAAGTTGGTGTATATACCCGAACTAGGGGTATATAGTAAATAGTGAAATGCTTTTGTTAGGGGACTTGCTTCTGATGAAAACTCCAAATGATGCCGGGCTGGTAGCTAAAATAGAATGATGTTAAGATGGTTCATGTTTTGGAGGTGAATAAAGCGAAATAAAATTCAAGATTATACGCACATGGCTGTCCATATGGTCGCCTATTCAAATAATTGCAGTTAAAATTCCATTCCACTCGCAATACCATGCTATACAAACCGAAATAATTGTCATGGGCATGATTTAAACTATCTATGTAGACGACAACACTTAGAAGACGCTTGTAAAATAACAAAGAAGTTGGGGTTGGGATTAATGGTGAAATTTAAGTAACACTTGATATTAATAGATAACATGCTTTGGGGATACTTCTGGGCCAATGTGAAGATCGCGTATACTAAAACGAGAGTTTACCCATAAATCATTAAATAAACCGTTGTGTAACACATCTTAAGTTTCATCCCGTTAATGGTGATAAATGATTTTTCCTGATCTATCTGTGTTTTTTTCTAGTACCCAAAGCGGCCACATGATTGATCTCGACTTACATGTAAACAGCAAACTAATTTATTTATAAAACAATCAGACTGTGACGATTAATTTTGGAATTTTAACATCATTTGGTGAATTTCTACAAAAGTTATTACGCTCGGGGGATCAACAGCCTATATATAAACTGGACTGCGACCGGATTTATAGCTTGTATATCACATAATCATATCCACAGTTTTTTTCAAACCTATTGTCACACGTCGAACCGCTCCAGGGGCACACATGTGTTCTCTACATATAGATATTGAACAAGCGTTACAAATTGTATTCTTTCAAAACGCTAGCCAACAGAGTTATGGATTGGTATTTTGAATCGTATGTAATGTTAAAGTAAAACAAACAAAAACACAAATACTGATTCTTTGGTGAAAATTGCTCATGACCCGTTTGCAACGTGGATAATAATTGTTTATGTACACAAACCATTTTGAAGTAGTTTTTAATATAAGTACTTTTGTAGAACACTCACTGTTGAAAGAGCAGAAGTGAGTATATGCAATCAACATAAAATAGTTTTCTTTCTGACAATGCATGGGATACACGTGAAATATTTGGTATTAAGAAATCATTATCTTTAAACACGTAAGTCCTAAGGATGTCAAGCTTATTATATATATTCATATAAAACACAATACTTTAAGAATCTTATCTGAAAAAGAAATTACTCAGAGTGAAATGCAGTTCCAATTATTAATTAAAACTTAGTTTGTACAAGTATCAAATTGATGTCAAATACTGTATAAATTGACATTGATGTTTAAGATACATGAAAATGTCTGTTTGCCTTAACGTATATTAAACACACCTTCGTTTACAGGTGATGTGTATTTGCTCACTGATAATTACTGATACATAGTATCGCTCGATTGGTCATTGTCGGCTCGGGTACTACTTACATGTACCCCGGGTACTCTTAAGTACACTTGCATGTACCCCTGGTACGGTAAATATCCTGAAACGTACCAGGGAAATTTAATGCTAAATCGGTCGTTGTCGGCTATTACTTTGAAATTAATTATTTTCACATTTATGCCAATTTTCTGTAAAATGGCCTCTATATTATCGAAACTCATACTCACAAAGCATGTTGACACAATTTTTTTTAAAGAGAAGTTTGTTTAGATAATCGGTAGCGCGTTTTACGACATCGGATTTTAGGCGCGATTACGACTCGGGTACAGTCTAATATCGACCTGGTACGATTAAGTATATTTACCGTACCCGGGGTACATGTAAGTATACGTAAGAGTACCCGGGGTACATGTAAGTAGTACCCGAGCCGACAATGACCAATCGAGCCATAGTATCCCTTTGAATTCAAAACAAAAATATACCTTTCTTATGAGGTCCATTGCAGAACTCGGGCGAAAATCCACGTTATTATTCAAGTTCAATTGAATTCGAAATCCTATCACCTGGTAGATATGATAAAAAATGCTTTAATGTAATTTTTATTCGTTTATGCAGAAAACAAATTGAATTATAGTAAGTTATTAAATATAAGTAGTATACCAGTAGTTTATAAGACGAATCATTGTTTCAATGCAGATGTGTACATATGCATTTAACACATCATAAATTAGTATACGTTTACGTAAATATGACAACCGATAACAACCCGATGATTCGGTTTAGATGTTATTGTTATATATACATTCACTTAAAAAACACGTAACTGTAAGTTATATTTGTGTATTGCGTAATTAATGTGGCAACCTGAAAGTAAACCTGTTTTATAACTTTACTTTTATTTGATTTTGATTTTTAAAGAATTTGCATAAAAACAGTTTTGCATGAACGTGTTGATACCATATTTGTTTGTACGATACAATGTAGGTAAAGTTGGCTATGCTAACTGTCATCTACAGTCATCTCTGAATTCGGTTAGTGCAGAGCGTCCTTTGCGATCGACATTTAGCTTCACACATGTGTTATAAGGAGGTTAGTGTAGTTCTACCTCCACATTTATCACTATTGTGCACGCCTATAAAAATGCCATAAATCAACGATACCTGATCTTTTTTAAGACGAAAAGATATGGGCAGAATCACAAATATCATCGAGCACAAACCTCGCTCTTTAGGCAGTTCAAAATTCAGGTATGCATCGAAATACTACAATATACACATACTATCCGCGACATCTACTTGCACTTGGTATATAATCATGACGTAAAAAACTCAAGCCATTTATTTCACTGCTGTTTCAAACTTAAGCATAGCATATAGAGTCGGCTCTAAATGCAGCTCTGAATTCAACTCTGGGCATACGATGAAACTTCGGTATTTCTACCAAGATTTTAAATATTGCTCACTCCTTATGAAGCAACACCTACTTTACGCAAAAACAAAATTACAGCTGCGATCATTGCCGGTGAACGGTCAATCCAAAGCACTGGGATTTACACCGATGTGAGGGATAGAACGGTCAATCCAAAGCACTGGGCTTTACACCGATTTGAGGGCTAGAACGGTCAATCCAAAGCACTGGGCTTTACACCGATGTGAGGGCTAGAACGGTCAATCCAAAGCACTGGGCTTTACACCGATTTGAGGGCTAGCCGAAACCAGGCTTCCCACGCTGTACAGATTGAATAATAGAGGGCAGACGAATATAACCCTCCTCGAGGTTTAGAGGTCTGAGACGGATCAATCAAACCGCCATTTCTCCCACGACAAGAAAATGTCTGACAACACAAATACTGATGGCGACGGATGCAACGCCGAATGCACAATGGTTTACCTTAATGTAGGGTCACTCATTATGTTATTGTTATAGGTAGAAGCAGTTACCGCTCAAAATACTTATGGGCAGCAGGCTAAGATGATACTAATTCCATTTGTTTCAGGAATGATCATTTAATTTAGGTATAATGCAGTGTATGCTTACATGATCGTTGTAATAAGCAATTGCATTTGACATTGTGTTGAAATACGTTACTTGTTTGCAATAACTTTCAACATAATAAAACAAACAGATAACGTTTGGTGGTTTACTTTACCTTTAGTCATTTTAAACTTACACGATTAAATAGAAATGGCTGTAACATAATACAAAATTCAAATGACACTTGTTTTCGAATGTATGTATTTATTTTAATTTGAAAAAAAAACGCCTCCGTACGCTATTGTGGATTGCTTTATAAATATGTATTTGCAAAGTGCGCATCGATGTTAACCGATGTACACTTAAAGCTTGTGTCCGTACATCAAAGTATTTGCATTCATGCTTTATTTTGAGTCTAAAAGGAGCGGTCATTTGTAAATCATGTTACTTCAAAGCACAAGTCCGTGTGAGATCTTAATATCTTACTTACCTGTGATAAAATAAAGGTCGATTGCATTTTGTTTTATATATTTTATTTTGAATGCATGATGAAACACATTTCTTATTCTCAATGGAGTGCCGATTCGAATTTTCTTCCTTTCTGTAGATTATTATGTTATTTGCACGTTTACGACATGCTTTTATGAACAATCGCTGATATACTGCTCTTTGCAATTGTTGGTTGCTGTCATTACGTCAATATAACCATGTGGCAATACCGATGCCAATTTATTACCGTTTAATTGGTGTGACCATTGAAGATTCAATTTGAACAGACGATGGTAGAACGTCGGATTAAACAGTCTGACATTGTTCGATGATCGTTGAAAAGCGACAGACCTTGGATTGTTTTGTTACTTCTTATTTAACCTTAAATTAACCTTTTGTAGCGGTCATCGTTGTCTAAAAATGTGTAAAACTTCGTGTTTTTTATGACATAATACTGTTATACGACCTTTGCTGTCCGGATTTGCGAACAAAAGGATCCGCATTTTTTACGCAAGATGTATAAATTGAATGTTATTATTTTACAGCAACAACAGCAACCACAGCACAACAGCACAACGATTGCAAGGCGTTTTAAAATCATTTGTTAATTTATGTTCGTTTGCCAAACTGTTAATTGTCAATATGGATGTAAGCACATATGTCTTAATGACTGTTAGAGCGTATATGGTAAAATACATGTTAAAGCGCATGAACAAAAAAATCTATAAAGGGTATATAAACACAACTGAGAGATATCCTCCTGAATAATCAGGCCGTCGGCTCGCTGTCCTCGTTGCTTACTCCTAACAAGTTACAAGTAATCGTCAAAATGTCGCGGCCCAAGGGTTCAGACGTCGTCTTCTCACGTCCTCACGACATCCCTACTCCGTCCTGGTTTGCACTATTATAGTAATCGCACCGGGATTTCACACTATATAGTGAAGTGATGTTTTTAATAAGATGGCCATACGTCTAATTGGCAACAAAGATATATTGCTGCGCATGGCACAAATTCTTGTCCGTGGGAACTTGCTATTAATGATTACTCAGCTTTATTATGACCTCGGACCTTCTATTACTAGCTTGTCAGGTATATAGGGTTTTCGCGTACCCATCAGATCGAAAAAGTGCTGGTGTTCGCGAAATGAAACGTTTCAAGCATATCAACTGGTAAATGAACTTGCTCATCGCCACTTTATGATAAGGATAGTTCCTATACTACCGAAGTAATTACCTCCTGTTTGAGCAAAAAAAAATACATTTTTAAAACTCATATTTTCACAACTTTTATCAAATGATATTATCAGTTGCATTTTCCGCCTAATATTGAATTAAATAAAACATAATCATGTTATAAACATAGTAACAAAACAACACACACGCACACAACAGCCCCATATGAATGATTTTACAAACATTTACTTTTTATTTCGGATATAATGCCCAAAGCATATTATACCCGCACTATGACCTATAAGCGAACTAATGTCTCTCAGTTTTCCCGAATACTTAGGGGATTTTAGTCGCAATCAATCAATGTAATGTATGCATATGCGCTTTAAATGTTAATAAACACATGATATGGATGCGCACATTATCCACGCAACTGCTTCACATTAAGAGCAAAACGAAGACGTGCTGCTCTACACGCTGCATAGTTCTGCGCGTTTTTGTAGAACTATCGTGCGTAGTTCGAATGTGGCATGAACCGATATCAGCGTTTTTATGTACATGTATATTATTTGTACTTATTTAAAACAAGTATTAATAATTCAAATAGATCTATATCAAAATGCCCACATACAAAAAAGTAATGAACAACAATCGCCAGTCTGCCGACCCAACTGTCATGCAATGGGTCGGGCGATCACAAAACAGTGCTTATTTTAGAGAGGACTCAGACAACTTATCATAAACATCAACTACAAGATCTACAAGATAAATGTCAATTTATTGAATATGGGATCACGTCAAATATGTCATCGTTTATACTCATATTATGAAATGAAATAGCAAAACAGAGAAGGTTTATTCAAAGGTATATATGCATGTCAACAAAATGCCTGTTCAAATCACATTTATGTCACCATGAGTTAGAGAGTGAAAATGAATAATAGACAGTACTGTGTTGAGATTCCAATTTTTGTGATTATCCATGCTAAACATACTGTGCTATATATAGCTTAAGAAATTCAACGTGGCAAATAAATTACATAAGCACTCAATGCACTATGAACTTTCGGCATGCTTGTTTAGCGCCAATCAAGAAAGTAACTGTCTCCGTAGAGTATAATAGTGATATGCTCATATAATGTTATTTTAACCATGTATGGTCCTTATGTTATGTCCCACATTAATTTCTAACATTATTTGAATTCATGTATGATTAATCAATGTTGTTGTACGTAATTACAATATTAACTAACATAAAAAGTATCATAACAATGTCAAATTAAAAGCGTTTCTATGGTAAGCGAAGACGAGACAAAAGTTGTAAAGTACAAATCAATTTTAGTAGCCTTGACTGTGTGTGTAGTAAATAAATACGTAAAAAGACGGCTCGTGCGGAATTACATTTTCTCTAGTACGATTAATTTTAACTCAGTATCTATTAATAGTTGTAAATGAAATAAGTTTATATTGACGCTAATAATACATATTTCTTTATAATAATGAAAAGCTGTTTCCTAGGCGTTTGGAATAAAATACTTGCACTAACAAATATATCTTTTAAACATATTGTGGACAAAATAATTAAAATTACGAAATAGATAATGCTTAACTTGAACCACGTGCTGTATATGCGCCTTATATAAATTACGCTTTTGAGGGTGTTTAAGTGAATGTACATCGTTTATACAGTCCATGCCATGAATCATGCTATTGCTCGTGTGGTATCAGTCATATATGTTCATAAAATTTAAATAGACCGTCTCTGCTGTTAAAAGATAAGAAAAAGAAAACCAGTATTTTAAGACGTATGCGTCTTGACCTGTGAAAAGGGGGTCTAATGCATACGCGTGAAGTGTCCCAGAATAGCCTGTGCAGTCCGCACACGCTAATCAGGGTTGGCACTTTGTGCTGTTATGATATTTTCTGTTTAAAGAAAATATCTTCTGAGCAAAATCCTGTTAAGGCAGAAAGTTTTCGCTGATTAGCATGTGCAGACTGCACAGGCTAATCTGGGACGACACTTAACGCATATGCATTAAACCCCCTTTTCACAGAGCTCGGCTCTTATTAATATTGAATAATTAAACGACGTTACTTCTGAAATGGCATGCTATATTTTCGCAGTAGTGTTTTTTTTTCCCGGAGCAAGTATACAGAATTTACTAGCATGTTTTTCTGTGATAAATTCAACAAAGTTAGATCCCAACGCAGTGTTTAGTTGTTCGCTAGAAACAACTTAGGTTAATGGTGGTGTTTTGAAAATCGGTACGCAGATCACATCCGTTCACCAAATCACTAAAAAATCGAGGATTGAGGGCAATCCGCGCCGAGAAATAGATCGCGGAGGTATACTTTTCGTAATATAAAGTAGTGCATTGTGCTAGTCACTTGGAGAAAGAATTCACGGCGCGGAACAGTAAACTTTACATAACAGTTTTGCATAATGAAAAAAGTCCACTGCAGATTACGTAATAATCGCGTAATATAGCTCTCCTTAATGGTCACATGGGGGCAGGTCAGCCAATAGATGCATTCGCGAAGACGCAGCATAATAGTCTCTGGAATAAACACATACACTTGCGCAGATGTGGCTATTAGTTCCCAACAGCCGATTCTTTATCAGTTCAACGGGAAAAATCCAATACTATTTTAGTAAGCGATCGATTGCCCATTATTTCATTGTGTAAATCAAAAAATATTTAAAGAAAAATGTTTTTTTTTAATATTCATAGAAATTCCATTTCATTATTGTTTCATAATGATAGTAAAACACAGTTCGTTGGGAAAATTTGTGACAATCGGAAATAATTTACCCATTTTCGCTCAAACGCAAAAGAAAGCAACAAAATTGTTTGTTTTGATCATTTTCGATATTATTGTGTGTGTTATAATATATTTTGACTCGGAACTCGGTCACTAAATCATCCGGGGAAGTCATAATACACTATCGATAAACGTTGATGACACAGAATTGCTGTCAAGATGGGGAAACCAACATTTCCCAAATTATATTTTAGTGTCATGATAAGACGAAAAACGTTTCATTACGTAACCACAAAGGTTTGCCGTACTCGTTCAGTCGCTATGAAAATCGTTCTTGAAAGACTGAATAGGCTACCGAAATTTGCCAGTTTCCTATAAATAACACAGTTTGACCTTAATTTTCTATCGAAAAGTATTGAGATAAGATGATCCATTTACAAGAAACAAATATTTGTATAGATTCGCGTGATGCGAAATCTGATCTAATGTCATATGCGGCTAGCATAGCTATGGTCGAGCCTGTCCATCTTACAGTAGGTCAAGAGATACCTAATGAGACCACGAAACCTCGCGTGATTTATAGCGGACAGCGCAGATCCTGACCAGACTGCTCAACTGCGAAAATCGGGCTTTAGTAACGAAGGCCAACACGCCATAAGACCCATTTTTGCATGACGCGGCTCTACAAGTATGATTTGAACGTATCGAAAGAAAACTGCGTGTTAATCAAATATTTGAATATCATATATTTCGATAGGGAAAAATTAAACACATAAGAAGCAATCTGAAGACACAAATTACGTGGTCTCCCGTAGTAAATTTTTTATTTACGAACATTTGCGTTAGGTTTAAAGACACGTGCAATTAATAGCACAAATTTCATGCGATAAACATGCGACGCACAAGTGACAAAAAAACAACAACAACAATTTAAACTCCTTGTTTAGTTTGATGATTTAAAACGTATTTTTCTAACTTTCTTTCAAAGTCAGGATATTATATTTTAGCGTTACCGATCGACAAAATCGCCAATGGCAATTGAATCTGTCAGCTGGCGATTAAAGTTGAAAATGTAAAAGAAAAGATTGATTGTCAAAAAAATTAAGTTACTCCATAAATATAATAGTATTCCCTAATTTAAAGAGTTCGTTCAGCAGCTTGAGCGTGAACTGCGCGACCGGAGCGAGAGTCATCCGCAGAAGTTTGTCTTGAAAATTCCGAGAAATCGCCAAGCGCAATGGTAATTGTCAATAGGTGGATAGTTGTTTCACTACATCGTCTGAGGAGTGTCGGATATGGGATCTTGTGCGAGCGGCTCTGTTAATCAAGCGACTTCCGTCATCCCACGAACCGGACGTCCTCTCCCGCTGATTTCGATGATCCACAGAACTTGGAAGGATCGGCAAGCGGAATGGTAATTGTCCGTAGGTGGATAGTGGTTTAACTACATCGCCGGAAGAGGGACGGAAGCAGCGGAGTTGACAGCATAGAGGACGGACGGGGCGGACCTCGGGCAGAGATACAGGCCAGGATGTAGAAAGGGTGGCCCTATGAAGATAATAGAAGTGTACCAAGACGGCGTTACTCAGTATCCTCGACGTGCTGGGAAAACCGTTCTTGGGTCGACGACTTGTGGCCTCTAGAGAGGCCATAAAAGCGGCGCAGCGCGCGAGTAGCGGAAAAAGGTCTTTTTAAATCGTCAGCACTCCCTTTGCGTTCCTTTTAAGGGCAACCAGACATGACTTGTCTTTAAATTGTCTAACAGTGCACATTAAGGTCTCATTGGCTGCCGTGCAATCGTCTATTTGGATCAATATTATTTCGTTGGCGATTACCGGGGCAGCCGAGATAATGGTGAGCAATTGAATCTTTATTGAATCACGATGGTAAGTTGTTGTAAGTAAGTTCTGAAAACAACAACCTTTAGAGAATCTACGCGGAAGCAATTGGATTTCAGGACATTTATATTTAGCTTTTCTGTAGCCATGTGTAAACATTTGCTGATTAAAGTCCCTCCGTCCGCATCTAAAAAAACGTTTTTTGCGAAATTGTTGCTGTCATTCGTCAAATTCCACGCATGAAAAGCGTGCGTGTTGCAACAGATCAGGCGCTGTTAAATTCGGTATATGTACAATGTAGGATGTTATGATGAAAAAAAAATTAAATCGCAATCACGATGAGAAAGTATTGACCCATTGAAACTATAGAAAAAAGTTGATTTACGACTTATACATTGCAGTAGATGTCACGTTAATAAAAATATCGGTGGGTGGGAGAGAAGAGGAGTTACACGTCAATGCCAGTACATGAAAATGAATAAAAATGAAATGGAAATGCATCAAATGACGCAATTAATTTCAGGCGAAAAATATTAAATATTTTTTAAATGTGGTTTGATTGAGAATTTAATACAATGCCCGATGATAACAATACATTCATTATTATAATTATGTGATTCATTCTTTGTTAGACTCACAGACTTTTCCTTAGCGCAATCTTAGATATACGTTGAATATATTTCTTTCATCTTTGTTATCATAAGTGGAGTTTGTGTGAATCCTGTATACAATTATGAGAGATTGTAAATCAAGGACATTTTCCTCCTTTTTTTTCAAAAATCTCACCACTGTAGACAAGTACAAGCAAATTACATTGGTGTTTGCATTTTTCGTGGCCGTTCGATTGGCCTACGTTAAAAAGTCGAACTTCATGCCATGTGACTGTAAGAAATATTAAATACGTTCAAAAAGCGAACAACTGCAGTGCCTTCAGCGCGTTGATTTCAATATTGTGGTAACGACATATTCAACATACCAGGACACACGTAGTTTTGATAAATGTGTCCGAAATTAAGTTAGGCACTGTCTCTGCCTCACTCAAATATGCGTTTAAACATTGACTTTTATTGTTAGAATATTTCGGACAACAAGCTAGTTCCTTCGTTCTCACGATTTATAAACGGGTTCACGCGAATTGACTTTGTTGCTTTAATTACGTCGTTTCCACGAGTCACTTAGTCGATCACACTACTTTCATATATCGTTCACTCACTTAGGCTTCATCGTTTCCGAGACTGACTTCATTCCCAAGAATACTAACTCGAGGTAGGAATGTCGTCGCCCGCGTTATTTAGTTTTGGAAACGGAATAAATAAAAAAAACTGCCTATGTCACATACGTGCAAATGCAATAACCGACACAAAAAAAACAAGAACTAAGTATGTAAAATTAAATGTGTGTCGTATAAATGTATGCACATAATAGGCGAGATTTCCTATAACTGAAAAGTGTATATTGTTAATGTTTTCATACTAATCTCAAACAGGGTTAAGCAAAATTAACATGATTTGGGGAAAGTCCATCACTCCAAATAAATAGTGTGTTTTTTTCAGTCTGATAAACAAGCTTAACATTTATCATTTTTCGTCGTAAAGCGTAATGAATTAAATTTAAATTTAAATGAGGAACCGGTACTGTAAGTATAATTCTTATTGAAGTACGCAAAATTTGCAGCCGTGAATTACGGAATATTGTTAGGGCCATCGTGGTTACACATTTAAATCCAGAGGGCAACAATGCGATAGTGCGATAGTATGATGGCGACAATGCGATAGTACGATGGCAACAACGCGATAGTACGACGGCGACAATGCGATAGCACGATGGCGACAATGCGATAGTACGATGGCAACAACGCGATAGTACGATGGCGACAATGCGATAGTACGATGGCGACAATGCGATAGTTCGATGGCGACAATGCGATAGTACGATGGCGATAATGCGACAACGCGATAGTACGATGGCGACAATGCGATAGTACGATGGCAACAACGCGATAGTACGATGGCGACAATGCGATAGTACGATGGCGATAATGCGATAGTTCGATGGCGACAATGCGATAGTACGATGACGACAATGCGACAACGCGAAAGTACGATGGCGACAATGCGATAGTACGATGATGACAGTGCGACGATACGATGGCGACAGTGCGATAGTACGATGGCGACAATCCGATAGTGCGATCATACGATGACGACAGTGCGACAAAACGATGGCTATCGCATTGTTGCCATCGTGCTATCGCGTTGTCGCATTGTCGCCATTGTACTATGTCATTGTCCCCATCGTACTATCGCGTTTTCGCATTGTCGCCATCTTACTATCGCATTGTCGCCATCGTACTATCGCATTGTCGCAATCGTACTATCGCACTATCTCGTACTATCGCACTATCGCATTGTCGCCCTCCGAATTTTAATGTGTAACCACGATGGCCCTAACGATATTCCGTAGTGAATATATGATATAAGCAGATTTAATATTACTAGATTATTTCTGTCTTCAATAATTGTTTGATACTTTATGAAAATAAGAAATAACATCATTAAAATACATAATTATATTTGTGTCGCTTTGACCGGTTAAATCGCATTTTATACTACAGCTCAGACTTGCCTGCGATAGAGCATCCTAAACGTGCCGGCATTATCTTATAGGGACCTTTTCATAGATTTTGGAATGTATCGCAGTTTGTTATTAAATGAATTAAATTGATAAATATTAACATTGAAACTTAAAAACTCTATTAAAAAATAATTACAGAAATAAAAAAGTACCCCTCATCTGGGCTCGAGCCACTGACCATTGGAGTTAAAGTGAAGCCAATAACGACTCAGCCATCCGTGCTCATTTGATTAGCTGTGTATTTTATACTTTATGTGATCCTCGTAATGCCACAAAATGTAACGCTAACAACAGAACTCTCACAATTACTATATTGTTGCGCGTTTGTAACATTATATAATTTTCAGGTTATACATCGTCAAAAGATGGATTTACTGTATATTTCAGAGAATTTTAAATGTTCAGTTTGACTGTTTTCTGCCTAACATCTTAACTACAACGAAATTTGGCAAATCTGACCCAATATTTTTTTCAATTTTATGAATTTACCAAAACGTGAAAAGGTCCCTTTACATATGATAATTCACCTTATATTGATTGTCCTAAAATAGAAAATATATTATTTGATGCAACATGATATGACAACAGGTCAGGATACTTACTTCTTGAATTACAATTTAGACTCTAAAAATGACCTTAAGTAACAGAGGCAATAACATCGTCATAATAAATCAAGTGTAATATGTAAAGTTATCTCCCTTTCAATGCGAATCATTCGTTTATAAAACGCGTATTATGCTATCTAAGTCTTAATTTATTTATTGTATGTTGTTTCGTATGTCTTGTCCTGTTTTGTAAAGGTAATTGGCATTTTACTTTCATTTTCAGTAACTTTATGATGTTGTGACCTGAATGTTACTTGAGCTTTATTTTTCGTAGAATTCGGGGTTTTTAACGTGTTTGTCTACTTTGTCTCTATTTTTTGCATTGTTATTCATTTAGCTTATGGAACATGGGCTACAACTTTTTCAATAATGAATTCTAGATTTTACATAGTTGATCCCCTTTTGACAACACCATGTGTACACCATATTAAAAATTGTAATTGTTGTAATTGTTGAAACAATGACATATTTGCTTTTCTGGGAAATAATAATTGCATGTATAACTGTCATGTATAAAATGATGTGGAACCTCAAACACAGTACCTTATTGTTTTATTCATGTAAAGCACACGCGTCGTTGTACGAAAAATCCGTTCAGACTGTTATTTAAGTCTCTACAATATTCGGGTACTTAAATTCTTACACCATATCATCCTATGGAACAATTGCCATTACAAAACCGTTCGAAAAAGAGGGTAGGATCGCACTTAAATTACATATGTTTCGTCGGAACAACTCTTTAAACAATGCTAAACGCGGGGAATAACAATCGCGCGGAACTTTAAAAATATGCCGCCAAAACTATTGTACATAAATCAATATTTACTCGAAAATAATCTCCCCTGCCTTCGCTATACCCACCCCCTTCTCAGCTGCTATCCAGCTCTCAAACCCCTCAAAATTGTCCACAAAACATCATATCAAAACAGTGAGTTGAACACTTATAATGTTTTGATCCTACGTGTATATTAATATATGTGACTATGACCATTGAAATAATGATTTCGGCATATCAGCCGATTTTCGAAGATCACTTTTCCATCAACACACATCGTTCTTAGGTTATCAATAGGTAGTGGCGATATCTCCTGTATTCTCAATCGCACGGTTTATAACTACATAATATCATAGTAACACGTTTTATCTTATTCCCAGTTCTCAATTTATAAAACATTGGACATGAGATTAGCAAGAAATACTTGTATACTACAAACAACGAAAACAATACTTCAAAATCCCTAAAACCTAAAAACTATATAAAACTAGAAATATCGTTAACAAATATAATTTGCATAAATGCTCACTTTGAAATAAAGTTAGAACATTTTCGTTTTAAAATAAATACATAGAAATCAATGGTTTAAATATTCAATCGATAGTCGCATATCCGCAGCATGAAATGTGTGACATTACAGTCAAACAACACAATAGTGTTCGTAGATAAAACTTATAGTGCCTGAAATTACATCACATGTGTCCTCACATGACGTATTTCTTCACCATCGAAATATATGGTATTATAATGTTTTATTTTAAACGCAGTTTACTTTCTACACATTCAAATCACAATTTCATAGCCTCGTCATGCGAATATAGGTCTTATTGCGATTTGACCAGCGTAGCTCAAGCCAAGCCTGCATATTGCGCAGTCTGGTAAGAGGCAAAGCTGTCCGTTATTAAATCACAAAAGGCTGCATAACCTCATTGCGTATCTCAGACAGCGAGATGCGCAGATTGGCTGGGCCATAGCTATGCAGGCCGAATATAGCATAGGACCTATTTTTGCACGACACATGTCTTTACAAATCTCATCGCCTATTGTTAAAAATATATTCAAGCACAATTCTTTTCGCTGTGAAATTATTTTCAAGCTGTGTTATTTCCAGCAAACTGGATATTAAGGTAGCCTATTTCGGCGTTCGGGACCGATTTTCAGACGAGCTGACCGAGTAAGGCAATCATTCGTGGTAAAATAATAAAATGATTTCCCTCTTATTGAGAAATCATGCTATTTCGGTGGTGTTCGTTTTTTTATTATGCAAACAAATCTGTGCAATCAACGTTTATCAATAGTTTATTATGTCTTCCCATGACGATTTTTGCTACCGAGTAAAGACACCGAAATTCTGCGAGATGGATTTTAGCGCGTAATTGTAATTGGGTCGCAATTTGTGTCTATGTGTCTTATAAATATATGCAGAGAGCAGTACGGAGTTCCTTACACTGATCAGTGTTATATCCTTCACGCTGTGCACATACGCATTGATGTGGCAAAAGTTTATTGGTATAGAATGTAGAGTATTTTTCCTAATGATCCCTGTGGAATCAATAGGGCGGATTGTTAAGCTTAAAGCAAATTAAAGAAGGTTATGCAGACGAAGTAGAAGAAAAAGACAGCCGTCCTTTATGGACACCCGGACGTACTTCGACAGTTGCTTGAGGGACAGGAAGGAACTCGCCCGGTGCCGTACCCGTTACCACAGAGGCCAACACCACCGTCAATTGGTTCTTTTCGTGGCTTCTCTGAATGGAGTCCCCAGCTCGGTTCATGCTTCAGATGTCAGCATGCAAATGCTCAGCCCAGGAAGTAGTGATACCAGTAGTATTATTGTTAATTATATATTGAGAGAACATATCACATTTAGGAATAACATTTGCGCCAATCAATTTATTATTGATTCTATATAATATGGTTATACGATTCCATTTTATTCTTTACCCGAAAGAGTATCGATACAAAACAATAAATCGGCTTGTGATACTACGGAATCAGTTAGGAAAGCAATTATAGATTTGTTTGAAGGGGGATTTGGTATAAAAAATCTGATTTCATGCTCGTGTTTAAATCCACCATCTGTCTCCATTGAAAGCAATGATAAAAAGCGGCTCATTCTTGATCTGCGATGGATTAATAAACACGTATGGAAACAATCTGATCCAAACGAGTATTCGAGATTAATTTTGATTTGTGTTAAAGAAGGATGTTTCGTGATAAAGTTTTATATCTATTATGCTTACCATTTTGGGTTTTCGTTTTAAGATGATCATGGTGTAGTTAGCTACTTTACTGCATTTAAGTTAAGTGTAACGCCGTTTTATTCACTAAGCTTACATGGCCACGTATAGCAAAGTAACTGGCAAAAGGGTAAAAGGTAAAAGAGTTATTCGGGATTTTCGTAAATAAGAAGTTGTCACACATTTGGGTAGGTATTTGGGTAAAAAAGCGGTCCGTCTAAAATACGTATATGACTCATATCCGCGGATATGACCGAAAAGTGCGGATATGGACGAACATAGGCAACATCGACACTTTTCTGCAATGTTGATTTCAATGTTTAATGAAAAATAAACAATAATTATGTGTTAATTATGTCAGTATTGTCTCAAAATAGAACAATTTAATAGACATTGTCATTTTTCCAACTCTAAATTCATATCCGCGAACATGACGAAGTGCCAGAAGATTGTTTTAGGGCTACACACCACAAACAATATAACCACGCCGACACCACAATGTTTTGTTGTATAAGTTTACTTTATGTTTATATAATATTGGGGACAGTGGTCTAGTGAAAGGATGATGGTCTAGGGATCGGAAGGTCCCTCGTTCGAATCTCGCTCGGGGCACTAGATTTTTCTGAGCAAAAAATTAATCCCACGCTTGCTCCTCTCCACCCAGGTGTATAAATGGGTACCTGTGAGGGAAATAAGTCAATGTGCCGTGGCTGCCTTCGGTGCCATATGTAAACGGACGACTTAAATCCGAGTGATCGGGGGGTTACTGTCGAAGTTGGCTGAGGATGCATTCGTTATCGAAGCAGACTATAAAACGCACCTTTAACCTTTAATATATTGAATGTATAATTATTCTTGATGTCGTCTCAAAACTTTAGTATTTAGATATTTACCTTATGCTTTAGAAAATAGTAAAGTATTTTTGGACCGATTATCGCCAGACACGAAGTAATTAATGATGTAACTTTTCCCTAGTCATATTTTTATTTTCATTCAAAATTTTGCATTTTTTTTTAAATATACTGAATATTATGAATGCAGTTAATATTGTCTAAAATATCAATATTTATAGTGGCATTTTTCATATGAAAATAAATGCTGATTTCAAATGCTCGAATATGATAAAATTGACGAATGTGGTATATCCCATAAAGGCTCTATATTTTTAGTGTTATAATAACTTTATGAAAGGTAAAGGTATCTTTTATTTGATTGTTACTATATATTATAGTTTATTGTTACGTACAAATATGCACGTTATGTTATTTATTCAAATGAACTTAGGATATCGTAGTTGTAAAGGCTTAAATCGTCATGTGTAATTTACAAAGAGAGGTAACTTCGGTTATAATAACAACAATATCATGAAAAAGGCGCTTGCCTGTATGACTAATTCTGTTTTAGCCCTAGATTCAAAGAAGAGAATACTCGTTAATGGGTATGCGCTGAGGTGTACAGTGGTTATGGCGATTTCCTTAAAACGAAGTGGCTTGTTACACACCAGGTGTGAAAACGTGCGTGTAAGCACGGTACGACGTACCGGTTTCGGCTATCGTGGTAGTAACATATAGTGGAATGTATTTTTCTTTTTTTTAAATGTGTGTACTCATGTTAATTTTTTTATTAATGTCATAAAGGGAAACTCCTTTTCTCACCATTTGAACAAGCACACAGTTTCTTTGTTCATGCTCTTTATCGAGAATTATCCCAGCAGCAACAATGCAGTTATGATTCTTACATCTCAACTTTGCAAAAGCTTATCATGATGAATATATGTTTTGACAATTTGATTTATCTAGCAGTACTTCTTTTTAAAATTAAGTTCGAAACAAACTTCCACCGATCTAACGCACTGACGGACGGATACATGCCAACATATCAATAACATGCAACTCCTATGGCGTAACCAGTCTTTATCCCAGACGCGTTATTTGAAGAAACATTACAGACCATTTTCTTACATAGCATATCAAAGCTCATTGCGGTGTGGACATATTGCTTATACTATAATATAGTTGGTATGACTATTGTGACGTGATCGAATTTAAACATATTATAATTATTTGAATAACTATTGAAGCCTTTGCTGTCATATTACATTCGAAATATTATGTCTTTTGACTTTGATTGTTCTTTGAGTATTGAATTAATACAGATATTAAAGGGACCGTCATTATCGATTGACGGAAACAAAAAGTTCTAAAATACTGAATTTTTTATTAAAATATCAAGACTGGTATATTACATTACTTGAAAAAAGTTGTTTCATATTTTTAGTATATTCGGTAATAAAATTTACTGGGTACAGATAACAGGGGACTTCCCGTTAACTATAAATAACGCAAGTAGATTGATCATCATCGTATCGTGGTGAACCCAGGAATGCAAATTGTGCTTGCTTAGTGAATAGTCATTATTTTATATATAAAATGATCCATCTACTTGCGTTATCTTGCGTTTTTATCGTTATGTCACCTTTTTTCGCGATATACTGTCGTTTTCACATCGCGAAATTGTGTTACGGAATATACTGAAAATATGAACTTTTTTCAAGAATGAAATATACCAGTCATGATATTTTAATCAATATAAACTAATAATTGTAAAACAATAGCAGAATCTAATGCAAACGAATAAATTTGACATGTTTCATTCATCACATATTATTTTTTGGTATACACGTACAAGACAATATGAAATAAATATACAAAACGTATAAATTATAGAATACATAAATATAAATTAATACTTAAATATGCCATTTAATGCGCTCATATGCATTAATCCATCTTGACGGCGTTTAATATTATTTTAGGAAATTATGTAAACCTGTCCAATTACAAAAGGAAATGCCACTCCAAATTATTTATGAGGCAACCTGGACGTCACGGAGAATACAGCCTGATTTACAACTTGTCCGGGAGGTCATGGGTTCGATCCCCACTGTGGGAGCGTTCTTAAAATCTCTCTCAAGACCCCAAGTACTGGCTCTAGGCCCCGGAAACGGACTCGAGAGCGTTTCAGTAAGCCTGAGGCTTTCGATGCAATCGAGCCAAAATAAAAGACTATGAACTTAACTCGTGAGATGAAAGCGAAATTTTACATAGTGATTCCCTTATATTAATATGTGATATGTAGGCCACATTTGACAATTAAGTACTTATTGCTATTATTATTACTACGCGTGTGATTGCTTATGAGTTTACTAATGGTTTAGAATACAAACGATATTCATTGATAGCTACAGACGTCTCCTCAAGATGCAAAAAGAAATACACTTTCACAACTTCTTCACAAAATAACTTGAGGCGGCACAATAATCGCCAGGTATTTAAAAAAAAACGCATTTTCGCATTATGTACTCATCAATTGCCATTAGTATCAATGTCATATATTCGAATAAGGTTGTGGGAGCCTATTGGCTTCTTTTCAAGAACGAAATGTGTTATTATTTCCACATTGTAAATTGCAAATAACAACTTCTTGCAAACTGTTGTAACTTTTTACCAGCCAGTGACTGTTTTACACTTGATAGAAAACACCTACCCCTGGACTCGGTTGGGCATTTTTTTATATTTGACCCTATATCCAAATACTTAGTTTTTGTAAATTGGATATACATATATCTTTACACTTACCTTAATAAACATACTTAAGTGGAATGTCCTAGAAGACACAGCATGCACAAGTGTTAAAGAAAGTGAATTGTGCTTTTGATCTCCAATAATATTTACACTTATCTGGATAAAATAGAAAATAAAACGAAAGCAAATCACCCAGTGACAAGAATCTTTAATTGCATTTTACTTCTCTTGAAGCGGGACGAAAGGCATACATTTGCAAAGTACCTCATTCACTCATCATTCAACCAACACATGATTTACCCAACAATTAAAATGCGATGAAATGATGAATAAAACAGAAAAAATTCTTATTCGTTCGTATCAAATTCTACCTAGCGCATTTGCCGCTTTTATTTGGCGTTGTATATAAAGAAGTAAACATGAATGAGTCCATATGAAATAAATATACAACCTGTTGTTAGAATTCATAAATATAAATTTCTACTCAAGCAATGTCACGTGATGCGCTCGTATACATTAATCCATCTTGACAGCGTTTCATATTATATTATGGTAATAAAAAGGTTTTGCATTTATAAATAATAAAACCTGTCCAATTACAGACGGGAATGCCAAAGTTATGCATGAGGCAACCTTGAAGTAACAGTGAATACAGCTTGATTTACAACTAGTCGTGAATATTGATGTACGTGTGTGGTTGGTAATGAGTTAACGGATGATCTGGAATATAAAATAATCCGTAACAGCTACGAAATGTCCTTATGATGCAAACAGTAATACACTTGTACAACTTGTGCACAATTTAACATGAGGCGCCACAATAAACGCCAGTTATTTTAAAAAACGCATCTCCGCATTGTGAACACATCAATTTTCAATAGTATCAGTATCATATACTCGACTATTGTTGCTATATATGATCGCTACAAGTCATTAAGTTAAACGTTAATGCACTTTTATTGTTGCGGACGGTATTTGATATTCGAAGGTACATGATTCCACGGAAGGTTTTTATTGTCCCAAAAGCTCGGTTTAACTAAGTCAAGGACGGACTAATTTTCGACAATTGAAAGAGTATTTACATCATAGTTAGAGTTCTATGAACACATTTAAACTTTATTGAACTAGCAGAACATAAAACGAACGTTTACACTCGCTCTTTGCTGAGGTTAGACAGCCTGACACCTACAAAGGCAACATGAATGCGTTAACTAAATTATAAGTATATTAAGCTATAATATTAGATAATATATATTAAAATAACCCAGTGGGGTAACACACCATATTTTCTCCATCACTCGAAGCAAGTTGTTGTTTTGCACGTACACAGTTTTATCAAAATGATTTGCCACGAACGATAATTATGTATATAAGGACAACCTGTTAATTTGGTTTGCGTCCTTAATTCACTGACCATTAAACAAACACAGGATTTACCAAACGTGTATACCAATAAGTAAAATGTGATGATGTGATGAATAAAACTATACAAACATATAATAATATATTACTAATAATGTAAAATATAATTTAAAATAATAATTAAACATAATATATGTATAATTCTCTGGGGTAACATACAATACTTCTTTATCATCCGAAGCAAGTTGTTGTTTTGCCTGTACAATGTTGTATTTAAATGATTTGCCTCGAACGATCTGGTGATAATTATATATATAAGCGGGGACGGGCTACCTTTTTCTTTTGCCAGTGTATATTTTTGGTTAAAATAGATCTTATATACCGCATTTAATTTAAATAAAGCGACAGTTTTCAAATGAAAAGATGTTTCACTGTTCTGATGTTGCTTTATAATTCGATGTTGACGTTGAATATTAACGTTTATAATTTTAAATGTTGACGCATACACGTGCACATACATGTAATATTTACACGTAGTATATGATTTTCTTTTGTACATTTACATTAAAACGCGCGAATGACTCTCGCAGACAGGTGTTTACAGAGGCTGCGGTGATCACTGGTGTTCCCGTTAACGATAGCGTGCAATCGCGGCGATTTCGGGTGTTCGCCGAACACCGCGGTTAATAGCGTGTCCGCCCCCCGCGAAATGTCACCCATCGGTAAAAGTGAACACCGCGGACGGGCGTTTTTGTGATATGTAATTTATGATATTGACTGTGCACATCAGACTACTTGCTGTATAATGTATATGTATGTATATGTATATGTATGCATGTATATGTAAATGAAGAAATAATATAAAGATGAAATCTTGCCTCTCATCATTTTGTAGGTAAACTTAATGGGCTACCAAATATTTTAATTGATAGCCCAGTGGGCTACCTGAAAAATAAGATTTTTTTTCGGACACTGGTTGACGTATATTTTATTGTTGGTGTGGGTGGTGCGAACGTTTCAGATAGCAAAATATGCAAAGTGAATAGTGGTTATAAATACGCACTCACTCCGTCGGATGATGGTCAAATCGTGTAAGGATTCTTGTTGTAAAAAAAAAACAGAAAATTCAACGGATGAACTCAAAGGTCAATGAGGAAAGCAGTATTGCTGCGTAAGTTAAGCTGTCTGCCAGCGTGAACGCAAAATGCAAGCAGCAAAGAAGTATTGCAGTGTTATGTCAGCTGTCTGGCAGCGTGAACTCAACAGGGAAGAAGCAACGCAGTATTGCAGCGTTAGTTCAGCTGGCTGGCAGCATGAACGTAACAGTGAAAAAGCAGGGCATTATTGCAGCGTTGGTTCAGCTGTCTGGCACAGTAAATTTAACAGTGAAGAAGCAAAGCAGTATTGCAGCGTTAGTTCAGCTATCTCGCAGTGTCATCTCAACAGTGAAGAAGCAAAGCACTATTGCAGTGTTAGTTCAGCTGTCTGGCAGCGTAAACTCAAATGTAACAAAGCAAAGGTGTTTTGAAGCAGCGTAAAATCAGCAGACCAGCTGCAAGGATTAAGTAGTCATGTAGCAAAGCAAATTTGCATTGTGATGTTAGCAGCCTAGCAGTCTGGCAGTGTGAGTTCATCTGTCCCGAAGGCTAACCTCCGGCAGTGTCAAGTAAGACGTCCAATTAACGAGCAATCAAGAATCAATTAAGTCGTCAGCATACCATCAGCAGAAAGAATAGTACATACACATATGTTTAATACTTATAGGGAAAGATGTTTCCCCACATACTCTCAATCTTGTTTATTGACAAATCAAGTCTGCAGTTCGGAAGCTTAGCTAAACGTGGTTTATAACATATATTCCGGAACACATTCATTTAAATGGAGTACTTGTTTTTTTTCATAATATTTCGTAACCGAGTATCAATCAGAGACACAATTTGAAGCATGCTTTATTTCAACTACTGATCATTAATCAACCTAATAATAACATATGCACTACCACACTCCATCCATAACGACATGGATAACATCCATTTCATGAATGGCACAACTGTGTATGAATTATATCACATTTATATCAAATAATTGTACTCTTGAAAATAGAAAATGCTTAAATGAAACTCAACACAGTAGCAAAGTGAAATGAAAAGAAGATTGACATGATATAATCCTTATTTCAATCAAGAAATAATGTACTTTTACAAAGCGTAGATATATTTTGAGTGCAAAAATACCATTTTATCTTATTATTACCTTAACCAACCGATGAGTCACATTTATGTTAGTTGTGGCGAGCATTTAAGTTTGGGATTACTGTATTGAATAACAATTACTGTCAATACATTCAATAACATATTAATGAATCATATAAATTAACATTTAAGAAAAGGTTGACAAACAAACATACACTCTGATCTTACAAAAAAGTAGTTTTGAATAATTGAAATGTGTTCAGAGATGAATTACATCAATTTAATTCGTTTGACATATGGTTTAAACATATAAAAAATGAACATATTGCATGAACATATTTAACATATTTTCGAATGCTCGACCCGTTCTTGGGACCGAACTCGATTTATTTTCTAACCGAATCGAGAATGCGGGTATTTTCTTGAACCCGTTGCACTCCTTTGACAATAAGGAATTCTCACATAGGGCGTATACATGTTACAACCCGTTTTCTAATAAAAACCCGAATGTTAATTATTACAAAGTGGGTTGCGATGCATTATTACATTTCGGGTCGACAGTAACAACCCGTTTTGTAATAAAACCCCGAAATGTAATAAATTTATCATGTCCATTAAATCAAGTTAGTTTCATGTTTAAAATTAGTTTATGAGTAGGTATTGACTGTTCCCCCGACCTTTGTTCTTAAGGACTCCATCAACAAATCATGAATGTAATAATTTATTACAAAGTGGGTTGCGATGCATTATTGCATTTCGGGTCGACAGTAACAACTCGTTTTGTAATAAAAACCCGAAATGTAATAAGTTTTATCATGTCCATTAAATCAGACATACAGACTTTTTTAGAAGTTATTTTCATGTTTAAATTAGTATTAGAGTAGGTATTGACTGTTCCCCCGACCTGTGTTCTTATAGACTCCACCAACAAATCATGAATGTAATAATTTATTACAAAGTGGGTTGCGATGCATTATTACATTTCGGGTCGACAGTAACAACCCGTTTTGTAATAAATTTTTCCCTTTTTTAAAATAATAATGTATATTATAAATACATAACAACGAGCTTTTGTACATATATAATACATATTAACTTATATTATGATGACACATCTAATTTGAATAGTCCCTAATATATTGATGGTGTTTGTTTACGTATAAATACCGAATGTTCTTTTTATCGGACTAATCTTTTGAAACGGTAACAAATATAATACCGCATTCTATTTATAAAATCTGTTAATTTATGCTCTCCACAATTTTTCTAGGCGATTTAACAGAACATGCTCAAAGAAAAAAAAGAAATCAATAAACTTGATGTTAGAATTGAAAAAAAAATGTTTAAAGAAATATGACACATATTTTTTGTCACATAGGTGTCATCTAAATTATTCCCGTCTTTGTACAATAATATAAAATACGTAATAAATTATGACACGTATGGTATTTTTCTGACAATCACATTAATTTTGCACAGCTAGGCGGTAAATACGTTTTCCGTACAAATCGCCAGTCAAGCAAAGCAAACAATACAAGTTATCAGAGTAATGCGTTTTATTTTTGCTTTTGAATTTAGACTTA